>NC_081189.1:77386282-77651282 GCF_902713425.1 Acipenser ruthenus
GCAGTACCACTGGTGCCATGCAGGGCCTGTGCATGACAAAGCACCTTGGCACATCTGACCGTTCAAATCTGTAATACGTTAGTTTCGTATGCACTTTGAAGAGCAGCATCCCCTGAAAATGATAACTAATTACTTTGATACAATTGTCAGCCAGAATAAAAGAAAGGAGAAAACTAGAAACCCTTTACACCAGATATGCAGGGGCATTTCAAAGCAGCCATGTGTGATAAAGCGATAATAGTTTCTGGTTTCACAGTGTACAAGTCCCAGTATGACAGAGTGAAGGCTGTAGCATTCGTAGAAGTTGATACAGCCACATTCCAGATTAAATTAAACAGGATCTGTTTCTGAAATGTAGGTCCTGTTGAAATTAAATGCATCAACTGTCTGTGAAAAGGGAGTGTCCTCATATCTGAAAGAGTTTTACCTGTCTAGCAGCTTAACAAGGAACAATGCTCTTACCATATGGAATTACAATGGATTTGTGCTCAAATAAAATTTTAGTCTTAGTGTATCCTCTTTTGAACCAGACATGCTCATTCACGACCCAAATCTGCATTGCTCAAAGTAGTACGAGATCCCCCCTCCCTCCCTTATACATGAGGTGAGCTTCCATATGGAGGCGGACTTCCATCTGCAGCAGAAGGTGTTTCTAATGAGACTTGATTGCCAGCACCACCTGCCACTAATTTGGAGCACCCTTCAAGGTATAATCATTGGTTAGTTTTACTGGCGTACGAGAGAATCTGAACCTGGGGAATTCATTAAAGAGTATGGAATCTGTGATGAATGCTGTTATCTGTCTATGGATTGTAGTGTGTGGCGTTCAAATGTTTATGTTGATTGTAGTGTGGTGTTCAGAAGTAAAAAAAAAAAAAAAAAGGTTTTCGGACAAAAAAATGTTTGACAAATCCGACATCTCTTTGTTTTGACTGGCACAGTGTATACTGAAAGGATACTGTCATTAAATGTCTGCCTAGTAATGTCACATTTAAAAGTATTGTATTAAAGCACCATGTGTAAGCATAGGCAAGATATATACATGATAATGGAAAGTATAAGTAAATACATTAGTATATACATTTACAAATGCATGACAAATGCATGAAATCATTCGGTTTGTCAATGTTTTTTTTTTTTATTCCTGGACTTCAGAAATCATGTTATATTGTAACTTTTCAACTCTGTTGACACCACTTGCTTCATAGCAACCAATTACACCTTTGGTTCAGGGAATCATAGTCTTAGGAAGCAGTGATGATTATGTCTAGATATTCATACATGTTGGACAAGCCTAGGGCAAGAGTGAGAATGGATAAGGGATCTAATTCTGTAACAAATCACAGAAAATATCAACACTGGACAATACACAGTGGTTACCATTCAGACATTGTGCCAGGGGGCTACGTGATCAAACACACTATTAAGGGCATTGTGTATTTTTTTGACAAGTACAATTGTTTCCATTAAATTTTGCACTATAACAGCACATACATATTCTTCCTAGTTTGTATGTGCTTTAAGTGTGTCAGTTAACACAGATGCACACTTCATAACAGCTCCCTAAAATCTATCAGAGCATTTTCTAAATCTGATCTAGTTGACTTTGTTGTGTTTCAGAATTTTTCAAAGGGAGTTTTTAGGGAACTTTTACATTTTATTTTGACTTGGGGGGGAAAAAAATTAAGTGGTGCAGAAATTGCACTGGAGCAAAAGGTCGGAGTAATTATAGCCATAATTCTTATAACTTACATTCTGCAGTAATGAAATGAACCAAACAGCATCCTGTGATGCTAACATGATAAAAGCATATATGAAATAATTTCCAGCAGCCTACATTCTGTAATTTGTTATGTCATGAGCAGACTGGAGGGGAGTGTACAGATACAAAGCAGATCTGCCATATGAGCTTGTGTAAGAGTCTGATTGATTTACACTGCCCTCTATTGACTAATGTAAGTACTGCAGACGCTTCTCAACAAAACATTTTACAAAGACCTTTACCTGGTCAAGGACAAAAACTACAAAATGTGACTTGATCCACCAGATCTTCTGTGAAGGGGAGTGGGCAGTCTTCTACTTGTAAACCAAACTAAACTACAGGATAAATAATGTAAACTAAATAATACACTATGATTCAGACTGCATATGAAAAAATACAATTTTTTAGATAAATTAACAATATTATTTTCAAAATAATACCTTACCTGAATTCTCCTCCCCTGTTTAACTCATCATATTGGGCTATATTCATAACGCATGTTTATCTTTTAGACGCATGTAAACATTTTTGCTGTGCTTAAATCCTGTGGTTATTTTTAATCACTTATTCATAAAGCATGTTTGCATAACTGCACGCGCAAAATGTTAGATGTGGCTAACCAAATACAATAGAATTTATTCACGGGACAGGAGCAAAGGCTACGTAGAGGGTAGCTTGGGAATTTAAATAGGAGAGAAGTGCTTGTGACCTAGAAAATAGGACAGGGTTTCTCCTTGGCTGCCCTCATGGAGGTGAGACCGAAACAATTGGCCAAGGCTGTGAAGCAAGCTTAACTTTTTTTATTGTATTATTTATTTCTTAGCAGAGGCCCTTATTCAGGGCGACTTATAATTGTTACAAAATCACAGTACAAAGTATCACATTACAAAATATCACACTGTAAAGTATCACATTTCAGAATATCAAATTACAGATAAGAGCAGTTGTAAAGTACAATAAAATCAGTAGCAAAATATCAAAATCAAATAAGAGCAAAAAATAGAGAATAGAGTAAATAATTACATGTAAGAGCGTGTTCGACTAAGAGCAGTTAACTTATAATAAAACTATTTGCTTATACAAGTAAAATCCAGTATGCGCACGTAGTAAATATGATGAATGGATGAGAATGATTTCAAATAAGAGCAATTACAAAAAACATGAGTACGGATACCTATAAGAGTACAGTCAAATGCAAGATAGAGAAAGTAGTTATAATTAAGAGCAGAAGTAGAATATGGCAAGGTATGGAGCAGTTCAGTGCAAGTACAAGCTGATGCAAGTGCTGGTACAATTGGGTGCCATGTAGTCCAGTATAGTCGAGAGTTGTGAGGTTTACAGATGCTGTCTGAACAGGTGTGTCTTGAGAAGGCGCTAGAAGGTGGTCAGGGACTGAGCAGTCCGGATATCAGTGGGTAGGTCGTTCCACCACTGAGGGGCAAGGGTGGAGAAGGAGCAGGCTCTGGAAGAAGGGGTGCGGTACAGCTTTCCAAGGGGAAATTAAATCAGATAGCAGATGAATCGAAAGGATGAAGAGAAGTTCAGAGTTGTCCCCAGCATTTAAGGGTTGCCTATGCTGAGGGAGGTCAGCGCGGCCAGGCTTCCAAGGCTCAGTAGTGAGCTTCAATTCCCTTGTGGGGAGACTGGAACACTGAAAAAAAGAAAAAAAACATGCTCCCCACGTCACTAATGCAAAGAAGAAGAAATAGAAAAGAAATGGAGGTTAGAGATTTTTTTATGGGGAAACCAAGACTAGTCTCACTGCTCATGGAGAGAACAAACACCCCAACCCCCCCCCCCCCCACGGGAGGAAACCTCTGGTGGTCCCCACTACCGGAATACTATCAATATTTTGTTGGGCCAAATGGGATTCCATGACTTGATCATCGAAAGGGGAGAAACAACCTCAGCTGAGGATTGTGATAAAGGTGAAAGAGAATATCAATAGTAATGGGGAGACGGGAGGGAGAAGGAGGAGGGGAACTCTTTGTCATCCCCCAAAGGAGATGGCTAACAGCGGAGATGGACGAGAAATATAGAATAGCAATAGTGGTATTAACTGACAGCTAGGTAAATTTTGAGAGTTTCCATGGAGAGGTGTAGATTATCTTTTGTGCGCACAGGGAAAGATAGAATTAAATCGCGGTTAAAGGGTGAAGGCGGATTCGATTTTGCTTGCAGCGGCCATGTAATCTTGAGCAGAAGCGAGAACATTGCAAAGGGATGAATTTAGTTGAATATCAGACCACTGAACTGAGGAACAGGCAGAGGGAAATGATAAGCTGAGGGAACAAGGCGTCTGAACCTAGAGACCTGAAATTTTCCTAGTGGCAACACCAATAGGGTTGATTCAGAATTATGGGAGTAGAAACAATAAGGAGGGCTGATTGTCATTAAGGAGGCTCTGTGGTCCGGTGGTTAAGAAAAGGGCTTGTAAACAGGAGGTCCCAGTTCAAATCCCAGCTCACTCACTAACTCACTGTGTGACCTTGAGCAAGTCAGTTAACCTCTTTGTACTCAGTCTTTCGGGTGAGACGTTGTTGTAAGTGACTCTGCAGCTGATGCCGTTCACACACCCTAGTCTCTGTAAATCATCTTGGATTAAGGCGTCTGCTAAGTAAACTAATAATAATAATAGATGAAAGCGGGCAGATGTAACAGCACTGTATGACTGAGCAGAAGGAAGAATCAAAATTATTGCATGTAAGTTGAATTTCATTACATTTCCATTCAACACCATTTTTACATTTTACTTTTGCATTTCAGCAGTGTCAATCAAACTGAACTGGTTGGGCGTTTACCCTTTACACTTCTGGCTAATCCAACAGTGTACAGTTGCAATCAATTACACTTGACTGCAAGCATAGCATACTTAAATCTGCATTGCAAGAACATAGCTAACCAGTGCCTATCTCACATTTAGACACAATCAGCTTATGTGTCTTAAAATGGTGTTTGAAATTGTTTTTCTGAACACTGGTTGAAGCCCTTTTAGCCAGACATGCTTAACACGTCTAAAGTTAAATGCCTGGTATTTTTTTTTTTATATCTTGGCGCTTGATCACTTTTTAAGTTTGTGCAATGAGTCCTGGGTACTAAATGTGCATAATACATTCTGTACCTCAAGCCGGTAGCAATCACTGGCTGAATTAGACTCACTTTTTAGTTTCCTGCAGCTGTGAAATGTAAAAATAATGGCTTGTCACATAGGGTATATTGGCTTGAGACTGTCTAAATTCCTGAGAATTAAATTAGATTGAACAAGTCGGTTTGGTCACAGTTCAACTACCACAGAGGTTTCAGGAACAAAAGATGTGTTTCCTACGCAGTCTTCCAGTTTTTTCTATACTGCAACGGGATTTTGTGTGCAGTCAGAACATGCGAAAAGCTAGAACAAGAACAGGCAAGCACAGATTTCACATATTTGATTTGCTATTTCAACCGGATATGCTGTAACTTTCTTACTGTCCATTGTTTCATGTCCAATAAGATAACACATGTTTTCAGGCCAATACTTACAGGATTAAAGCGGGGAGCGGATACTAAAATGATGCTCTATGTCGGTCCATGCGTTTGTCTTTCACACTCCAAAACTTACAAAGTAAGGAAGGAAGTTCTGGAGGTCATTGTCACACAAGTAGACTAAAGCATTTACAAGGATTGTGGAAAACCTTATACATATATTGGACAGGAGCAGGGGTGTCATTTGCTATGGGGCAGTTGCCCCTCCCAGACCTTGGTTTGCTCCCCCCCCCCCCCACCAGACTTTTCATAGGTCTATATGCTCTATCATGTCTTCCACTCCTGCAGTGACGATGCAATCTGCTCCTTTGTTTTGGTTACAAGCGAACGGACCGAAAAAGTATAACTGTGATTGCTGTATTTTGTTGTTATTATTATTATTATTATTATTATTATTATTATTATTATTATTATTATTATTATTTATTTTATTACAGATGCCCTTATCCAGGGCGACTTACAATTGCAAGCAAATACAAATACATTCAAGTGTTACAATATAAGTTGTGTGTCTAATCTATTTATTTAGAATTACTAGATGACTAAACACCCAGGTGCTGTCACTGTCAAGCCAGCTTTAAGCCTGATTCACAACTACTGCACCAGTCAGTATTCACTGTGTATTCACCACCAGCACGGAAGCACCACGAAAGGACACAGAGCTGTGCCGGGACATTGCCTTTGTTTATTATTATTTCGGTACTGAAACCCAGTATTATTTCGCTGAGCAAAGTACACATTGGTGTAATAGTTGCCAACGCTATTATTGAACGGTGTTATTATTAGACCACTGCATCACCTCTACACCTGCGAACTACTAACCACTTTGCCACAACCTGTCATACAGTAAGAGAAATAAGTCGCCAAAGTAAGATAAAAATGTCCTTCTCCTTTTTCTCCCAACATATTTTTTTTTCAGACCCCAGGCACTTTTATCCACGCATATATATATTACAGGACATCCAAGTTTAATGACAATTAACTTGCTTTGTCAACATGGAAATACTGTAGGTACATTGATGATGTCTTATTACTATGGTCGGGATCAAAGACTTGATCATTTTGTGGATTATATAAATTCTGCAAATAGTCATTTAAAATTGAAATATGAATCTGATCTAAATAGAATACATTTTTTAGACTTAGAAATATCTATTCAATAAACCAATGGATCGGAATTTGTTACTTGTAAAAAGTCAACATCCTCGCTCACTGATAAGAAATATAAAGAAAGGTAAATTCTTACGGGCAAGAAGGAACTGTAGCACAAAGTCACAATTTGAAATTAAATCTTAAGAAATGCACTCCAAAATTTATTACCCGAGGATATGATGACTGTATTCTTAAAGAAACAATGTACAAAGCTTAAAAAGAAAGTTAAAAACACGAAAAGTGATCTAACTACGTGTCTAACGATATAAAGGGAATATTTTTCAAACATTGACAGGTACAAAAAAGTGATCATTCCTTGAATTCGATAACAGATAAACTGCGCCATACTGCTTTTAAACATGCAAAAAGACAAATTGGTTCATTTATTTATTCCAAAAGTGGACAAAGCAATTACATGGTTATCTAATCAACCAGATGGTAATTTTAAATATGGCGATTGTGTCCACTGCTCAAATACTGCAAATACTAAAACTATTAATCACCCATGATCAGGTAAAAAGATAAAAATTCAAGGTTTCATTAACTGTAATACTTCAGGAGTAATTTATATGTTAACTTGTCCATGCAGACTAGTTTACATAGGTCAAACAAAAAGAACCTTAAAAATAAGGGTCTCTGAACATAAAGCAGCAATTAGGAATCAAAATCAAGAATATGCACTAGCAAAACATTTGGTCACGGATCATCTCCACACTCATTATGCTGAATGAATTATTATATTTATTAAAAAAAAATAATTACACTTTCATTTATGTGGCAGATTGCTGCTGAACATATGTAGCACCCGGGAGGAGCACTCGTTCTTTCTGATCGGGGTGGGATCAGTCAGGCAGAATATATATAGCAGATTGTTAAGTATCTGGAATGTGAATTGAATGCATTGGTTGCTAGATTACTATTTCTAGTATTCGGATAAAGGTGTTAAATGATAGTGAGTACCGGGTGCATTTAATAGATCTAAGAGTCCCACTTTCAATACGCTCTGATGAAAACAACATGTCGAAACGTGTCAGCGTACCTGTTTTTACCTTGTTTTAATAAATAAAGTATGAATAATTGAGAGGCACGTTTGGGATATAGACTTTTATTTAGAAGGAGTTGCGGCCTTTTCTCTTCGGCAGTGGCAACATCTAAGAAGTGTTTCCTATTTAACTTTTCCTGGAACGAAGCACCTTGTGTCTGATTAAATGGAATGAAACATGTCTGTAGTGCCAGCATCTATATTTTCTACTATATATATATATATATATATATATATATATATATATATATATATATATATATGTACTGATGCACAAAAGAAACGCAACACTCAGGTCTAATGGATTTAATCAAATAAAGGGAACAGAATACCCTGGACTAAATGGCACGACAGTTTATTCCCAGGGTTAGGTGGAAGTCGGCCATCTAGAAAGGGGGCAAAGCTACGTTATACAAACTCAATGACCCGGACGGGAAACGTGGCGTGGCATCCGCGGATTGGAGGAGCAGATGCGCTTGTTGACCAAGGGGTCATTGGGGACGTTATAAAAAGGAGACGTAGTGATGTGATCTGTTCCTTTGTGAATGGTTATACTAAAGGACCAGAAGGAGAACGTGTATTGTGAAACGTGAGGGATTTGTTTGTTTTTGTTTGTTGTTAATAATACTGATTGTAATTATTTGGACGGCTAACACGATACGGAGCTGTTGCCAAAGGCCAGCATTAAACCTGGATCAACAACACAGCACTTTTGTTTAACACTAAAGAAATGTATTCACCACGAGCACTAGAGCATGCACTGTGGACTGGTGTTTGTGTTTGTGTATGTGTTACGTATGGGTGAACTAAAAACGGGACTGTTATTATTTTGCGGCCAACCCGCGGATTACAAATAAGCAATACACGCCGCTGTATTGCTTCAATACCATTGTTATTTACTGTTGTTTCATCAGGCCATTGGATTAAAAAAAAAAAAACATTAAACAGCATTGCACCTAGATTATAATTGTCTGTTTATTGATCACCTGCATCTGCACACTACCATTTTGCTACAGTGACACACTGTCAAAATGAAAACACTACAAAGTTAGTAGCGGGCATGACCTCCCTGAGCATTAACACAATCCTGGCAGTGTTGATGCATAGACCTGATCAGCCTCTGGATAGACTGCTGTGGGATGTTCTGCCACTCTTCCTGTGCAGCTGCAGCCAGCTGGCGAAGGTTGGCTGGACGTGGTTGTCTTTACACGATTACGCAGATGGATCAGTCAGATGTGACAGTCCTGGACCGGTGTGGTGACCCTCTGCCTTCCAGGACGTGGCCTGTCCCTCATAGAGCCGGCTTCCTGGTTTCTCTGGCTGATTGTTGAAGCAGAACATCTCATTCTCTGGGCAACTTCTCTCAAAGACAGGCGCCTTTAGTCATGCCGATAGCAATCAGGTGATCTTCATTACTCAAGCAGGACATGGTCGTATCTTTTGCTGTTCTTGCGTTAATTAAAATTATGTCTTTTCCAATGGCTATTTAGACAGATTATTAATGAACTCATTTTGGCAATTTTAACTCAACACAAATAACAAACACTGAGCACTTTTTATGAAGTCAAATGAACATTATGTATGTGCCCAATGAGCTACTGATGTAGAACTTAGACTGTTGCATTTTCATTGTGCATCAGTATCTATCTATCTACATAAATATATATATATATATATATATATATATATATATATATATATATATATATATATATATATATATATATATATATATGTATATATATATATATATATATATATATATATATATATATATATATATATATGTATAAAATTGTTATCTTCATCATCTTCAGGCTTTTTCAATCCAGTGCTGGATGAAGGCCTCCCCAAAATTCTTTCACAAAAGCCTGTCTGCTGCGTCCCTCATCCATGTTGCTCCGGCGTGTTTCCTAATTTCATCTTGCCATCTTCCTGGAGGTCTTCTTCTTGGTCGCTTTATATCTCTTGGGATCCAGTCTATTATCTCCTTGGTCCAGTGATGGTCAGTTCTTCTTGCTACATGTCCGGCCCACTGCCATTTCAGTTTTTTCACTCTTATAATAACATTGCATACTTTTGTTTGTGCTCTTATCCATTCCTTCCTTTTCCTGTCTCTTCTTGTTATTCCCAGCATGCATCTTTCCATACTCATTTTTGCACTGAGGGTTCAGGTTTCGCATCCGTAAGTTGGCACTGGCAGCACGCATTGGTCGAAGACTTTCCTCTTGAGGTATAAGAGTAGTTTCCCTTTCAGAACCATGTTTAATCTTCCAAAGGCACATCAGCCCATTTTTGCTTTTTTGTTGATTTCGCACATTAGGTTCTAACTGTCCTAAGTATATGTAATTATTGACTTCAAGCTTTATCACATTGACTTCAATTGCCTGTTGAGTGGTATATTTATTGAACATGACTTGAGTCGTCTTCAGGTTCATTTTCAAACTCGCTTTGATGCTAGCCTTGTGCAGTTCTAGTATTCTTGGGCACGTTGTAAATATGAGGATGTTATCAGCAAATCGTAGGTGATTCAAGTAGGCTCCATTGATCTTCAGCCCCTTATTTTCCCAATCCAGTGTTTTGAAAATGTCTTCTAGGGTGGCCATGAAGAGCTTTGGGGAAATTGTATCTCCTTGAAAAATTCCTTTTTTAATCTTGATTTTGTTGCTGTTTTTATGAAGTCTTACTGTGGATGCTGCATTGTAGTATATGGTGCTGATCAAGTCTGTATGTTTTCTCAATTCCTTGTTTTTTTCAGAGAGCTTAATACAGATCTTGTGTAAACAGTCAAAGGCTTTTTCATAGTCGATGGATCCCAGGCAAAGTGGTAGTTCGTACTCGCTGCTGGTTTGAATCACTTGCCGTACAATATATATATACTTTTGATAACTTGCCGTTTTTTCACATTTCTAATGTGTTTTTGTTTCAGATTATTTATACATCTATGCTCTAAAGAAAAGGTACCATAGATCTGAAAACAAGATTTAGGCTCATGTGCGTTTTCGGATTTCAATTTATTTTTACCCTATTTCGATTTTAGATTCTTTTAATTTCTTTAAATTCCGATTTTCTTTGAATTTTTTTTTTTAATATAAGTATAATTTATTTTAAGACTAAGAACAACGTTGGCAAAGCATAGCACGCTATCCAGTTAATTACTGTAGATGCGTAGGATCAAATATTATAATTACCGTTTGAACCACTGCAGGACCTGTATAGGCAACTATCACTATAAAATGGAAAGAAAAAGCAAAGGCAATCCTGAAACGCGTTTGCGGTAAGTTAATTGATTTAAACTTTTCTGTAAAGCATTTTTGATTTTTGGGATCTGTTTTGCAGGTTTCTATACAAAAGCCATTATCTAAATATATGTTTTCATTGATTGCATATATATTTTTCAACATAATATTATTAAGGTTGTATTTTTTTCGCATTACAATACCTTTGCTTGCTACAATATCTCAATAATATAGCACCACTGTGACCAACATACACTGCCAACATGAAAACGTTGCTATATAGCCTACTGTAACTGTTGCTTATGTGCATTTGAAAAAACAAAACAAAACATTATTAATTAGATTAACCTACTTGTTTCAGATTCGGTACAATAACATACTTGTATAGTATAATATAAGTTGTCTTTGTGTCTAGTGTGGGTGTTCATAGTAACAACTATCACAGTGCAAACCTATTGACATAACAATGTTTTAATCAGATTTTTTCCATGGACCCTGTTAATAAAGTTTTGTTTTTGCAGGGGCTGGGTTGCACAAGTAACTGCCAGGTGTGGAAAAAGATTGTTAAGGCTATTGTTCTGTTCTGTAAGTGACACACCAACAGTGCTGCACTAGGTTTTTGTTATGGGTGTCATCATCATCAGTGCTTTGTGCAATTACCAGCATAACGCTGGACTAAATCTTCATCCTTTGATAACATTCTTAACAATGCTATGTGGTCAATAAGATCCTTGCAGATTTTTATAATCCCATTTTACCGTTTAATCTTCCTTGATTTTTTTTAAAGTCCCACTCCTAGGCTACCGTTCTGTGACATGTCTCCAGTCCATCTGTTTTCTGTTCCCCAGGCAAACTGCATTGCTTAACGCTGCTTGCTGCCTTTGATATTCTCCCCAGTATCCATGACTCCTTTGATTTCAGATTCATTAATGAGCCCTCTTTCTCTCTGAGTAGTTGCTTAAAGTGAGGGGTGTGGGAAAAAAAAGTGAAAGAGTGTGAATGAGCACATAATGCTGTTATCTCAATGACCTCCAACCCTCTGGTGTATATTTCCACAGGCATTTTGTAGTATTCATCTTTGGATTTTTAGCAGCCTTGTAGTTTAAGCTATGTTAATACGACCTTGTGATCTTACATTAGGGTTTTATTAATTAATGCCAAACTCAGATTCAAATATGAATTCTGGGAATTTTAGACTTTTTCACAAAATGTAATATTGTTGAATAAAAAGAAAAAAAGTTGTCCTGATAAAGTAGCATGGTATTACAAGGGATAGCTAATGGCTATCAGTTAATAATAATATTGTGCTATCATTGTAGTGCCACTGCATTGCCACTGAAGGTAATTCTTTAAGGGCTTTGCCATCTTTTTGGCACCTTTTATCAGCACTTAAAAATTCATTACACACACAAAAAAAGTGTGACAGCTGTTTTGCCACAGGGTGCTGCTAATAGGCATTGGGCATTTTTTTTAAATCTGTGGATACTCATGTAAATAAAAGAATGCAGTATTCTCTGGCCTGTTCTAGCTATCTGTATAGTTAATACCTAGGAAGCATTGGGAAATACATAGAAATAGATCGACAGGAGGTATCCGAATGGGAGAAAATCCCAGTATGTTCAATGGTAAAAAGAACAAAGCCAGATGGTACAAACTGGCATCTTTAGGAATCATGTAGCATAAGGCAATAGGCACTGTGCAAACGATTTAGGGGCCAGCACTTGGTGGTGTGTTCTCCTCAGAGACATTTCTTCCACCTCTTTGAACAAGAGTAGCTTCTTTCAAACATTGAGTGATTTTGTTTCAACTATTTGAGGCGCTACTTTCCCTTAACTCTGAACATATGCTTTTATAGACTATGAACATAAGTAATAATCTGTCCAGTTGAAATATAATATAGCAGTCTGTTGATGTTTGAGGTTTATACTGGATTTTCCAATATGTATTAATATTGCTGTTTTCACATTATTAACATTTAACATCTCCATGTGCAATTTGACCTTACTAGAAATTCTTTATTTAAAATATGTTGTAAACACAATTCAGTCTCATGCACAGGAGCATTTTGGCATTCTCATTATTTTG
Organism: Acipenser ruthenus; assembly: GCF_902713425.1. NCBI lineage: Eukaryota > Metazoa > Chordata > Actinopteri > Acipenseriformes > Acipenseridae > Acipenser > Acipenser ruthenus. The sequence continues at coordinate 77,399,085 of NC_081189.1, forward strand.
CAGACTGAACCCAGACTTCCTTGCGAGAGTTCCCTTGCATCTCTGTACACAGTTCAAGCCATGTGTACACTGCTGTACCACTTTCCATTTTGTTTAGTAGAATGTCCTTGCTGTATATGTTATTATCTGTGCTGAATGAAAAGCAAGTTACACTAAATGATAAAATGCACATGTTCATTTGTATTCTTACTGTGTTTTTACTGTGTGATTAGATGCAATTAAGAGACACTTATAAAGTATTAGCCCCTTTTTTTATAATCATAATTACTGTTTTCATTTTGATCACTGTCAACATCTTCACTGTCACCAAGAGAAAGATCACCATTATTAACAAATCATTGAAACTACAGTATAAAACGGTGCTGGGAAAACACTGACATATGTGGCTAGTGTAACAGAATGCTGTCACTTGGGTGATATACTGTACAAAAAAATCATAATTTGTTTATCTTATGTTATGATGTGTTGGCCTACATTCCTTAACACGCAGATCTTTTTCGTTTTTATTTTTTTTGAAACAGGAATAAAAAAGGATTTGCTAACAAAACACAGGAAAGAGCAGCTAAATTATTGTTCTGAGTAGTTACTTGCAAATGTTATTCTGTTAAAATGTATTCCAAACTTCACATTTTAGGTAAAGTAAATGTCTCGTATAAGCTTTGACATCATTTTTTTGGATGTCACAACATATTACTATAAATCCTACATTGCATTTTTTGTGATACTTTAATGGTATGGCTTACATTGTTTGTTTTTTTTATGATGGAATAGAAGTCACTATTCATGCTATCTGTTAAAGAATCAGAGGAAAACTCTGTAAGAGGGAGAAAAGGGGAAGAGGGAAAACTGCTGGAAGCTGAACCAATCCCCAGCTGCATCAACATGGCAGAGAGATGAGAAAAGAATGGCTTTTCTGATGAAAAACAAAACAAAAAAGTATTTATATTGCTGTAAATACCAGCTGCAACAACTAAAGAGATATACAGAAAGTCTAATTGTGCCACTTGTGAGGCAAAAACAAGTCTCTTCTGGGAGCACAGGCAGTGTAGAGAGACCTGCTCTTTAACCTTTTCAAGGGCACAAGTGGAACAAGTTTAAAGGGCCAAGGACTGACTGCCGTCTGAGCCCCATCTGATGGGAAATTAACTTGAGATGGGGGCTGCTTAAATTGCAAGGCCTGCCAATTAGCAGGCGTTGCTGAGGTGATAGCCCGAGGATTAGCTGGAATGCTAGGGAAGCATAGCACTCTTTCAAGACCCACTGGATGAAGCAGAAGGGATGGCTTTCTCTCTCTCCCTCTCCCTCTCAACCCTCTCTTTATTATTCACCAGACTTGTCACAGGGATTAGACAGACGGGTTGCCTAGCGACAGCACAGAGGAGGTCCCTGGCACACCTGCACCAAATGAGACACCCAACCCGAACTTGTCAAGTCCTGGAGGCATTCTGCTGTGGGAAAAAAAAAGACATAATGCTCGCTCAGTCTGCCAGTGAAGCTGGCTGTAAAAGTGCTGTTTGTCCTCTTTGACTTAAAGGCAGCAGCTCTCCCTGTGAAAACAGACTTTTATGAGATCTGTAATTAGTGTTCACCCACTAATATTCGATAGTACAGCGTGTTCTGGGTCATGGAAAATCATCTCATTAGTGCAACATATTGTTCCTCCAGTTTATTCTCATATCATTCCTTAACATGTCATTCTATATTAATCATGTAGGTAGAGATCAGTATATATATATAGTTGTGCTTGATGGGTAGGGCTATATTCAGTAAATTAAAAACATCCTTACATCCTGTTAGCATTCTTGCACACACCCTTTAGACGAGTCAGCTTGTAATACCAAAGTATTTATGAGCAGCAGGAATTAAAGAAAGGGCAAATAAACTCAGGACTATTGCAATGTTAAAGGTACATTTAAATAGGGAATCTTCCAACTAAAACAATAACCTCGGAAACCCTGCTCGACAACCTGAAGATGTATCTTGGCTAGGCACATTTGCTGCCACAAAGGCTTACACAGCTGTGGAATATAGTGCAGTTATTTGCAATTTACAGACAGAGGCAGGAAAGCACATTTTGTTTTTAAATATCTGGCCTAATTTGTGAGAGAAAAACTTGCACAACAGATACATATGTATTGTTTTTTTTTTAGACGTTATGCCATACCGGTACATTCCAATTGTGAAATTTAAATAAATAATGTGTATGTGAGCTTTGTTGATTCTGTAAAATGGTTGTGAATTTGATATTGTAAGTTTGTTTGCTCTTCAGCTATACTACACTATATAGCTCCAAAGGGATGCTAAATTCTATTGCTGGGCTTGGACATTTGTATCAAGCACACCTAGATTATAACATTTTGAAAAATAATCAGAGGAGACAACAGGTAAACAATCTGAAAAAAGATGACCACGTTCTCCTTTACAACTGATCTGAATTGAGAATTTATACCATTCTGATTAATACATTTGCATTTATTATTATTATTATTATTATTATTATTATTATTATTATTATTATTATTATTATTAATAACAACAAAAGACTATTATTTCTGAGTTAACACAAGCTCTCGTTGGTATTTTATGTCACTTATATTTGAGATTTTTTCCATGGTATGGTTGGTGTTATAGGATAATAAAGTATATACAGTAATCCGCCGCGTATCCTACTGCAGTGGGACCAGAGTAAAGGCGGATATGTAAAAAGTTGGATGAATGAATCCTGTTTTAAATACCATTATACACAGCTGTAACAATTACTATATTCACACAATTATTGTTTTGAGATTCAGCTTTTATTAGAGAGCTCCCCTGAATCCCTTGTTTAGAAATATATAGGGTATTAATGCTTGTGACAGAGTAGCCGTCTGCCGTGTGGGTGCGTGCATTCGCTGCTGAGTGACAGGCAGGTGATCGAGACGGAGGTTGAAGTCGATACACCCCACAGGCAAACAGGATTTGTTTACATATCAAGTCAACACACTGAACAGCTCATGTGACACTAGCAGCAATGGTAGCGCACGGAACACATACAACACAGTGTACGAAAACTTTGGTGGGATCTACAATCTCTGAACTTATCTTCTCTGTTCAATAATAAACTAACGTTGCTGAAGAGATTGATCATGGCAGATATGTGACATATAAATAAAAAAATTAAAAAAACAGAAACTGAGTAGTGTATTAAATATAATTTAAATGCCAGTTTACATTAACTAACTTTTGATTTATTGTGTGTTCATATACCTGTCATTAATTTTTCAAAAGTGAATCTTTCATTGAGAAAAAAATGTGATAATGTCTTTGTAACAGGGCGAGCAGCCCTGTACATTGTTTATTTTTAGATCGGGGTCTCCCCCTCCGCCCCTGTGCAGAGTATTGTTTTTGTTTATTATGATTTATTGTATTAATATTGTATTTATGTCGGCGAGCGCCGTATGTTTTATTGTATTGTATTTATGACGGCGTAGCGCCGTGTTATTGTTTTGTTTATTTTTAAAACGTGTCCTGGCAGAGGCGAGATCGGTGCTGATCAGCTCAACGCCGGGCATGCATAACAGCTCGATTGGTTGCCAAAGAACCCGTCTCCTGTTCCGTGTCCCAGCTACACACATCCACGCAAGAACCAGTGACAGGGCTCTCCCTGTCACAATCCATAATAGGCCAGTTTCACAAAGATTTACCTTATGAGTTATTAAAAAGCAGTTTTTAAAAGTCTATTTTGATTTATTAAAGTGAATATGGTTCTCTATAATCGTTTCAGAAATAGCAAGCTTTAATCAGCTTTGTGATAGGTCCCCAAGATATTGGGAGGACAATACATTTGAAACATTTTTCTTTTTATAATATAACTACACTTAATTATCTTCTTTGGATTGCAGTACCTGCTTAGTGCATATTCATCAACTTTTTAAGTATAAGGCTATACTCAACGATGCCTAGTTATGAAAAACCAAGTCTCCTCCACTAACACGTCACAGTAAACAAACTTTGAGTAACTGTCGAGCAGGTTATGATACATTCAAATCACAGCAAATTGCACCAATGTGGTGCACCAGCGTAAAGTTAATCTGACCAAAATTGTGAATATTATGAGTTCTATTCATGCGGGTTGTAAAAAATGGCATTATACGGCTTCTTAGTGAAGAGAGAAAAGGAGGTCCTGAAGGCAAACACTATGCTTTGGAATGTCTTGGCACACCTCCAGATCGCTAATGAAGTAGTCAGCACTAGTCAGCACGTCACAGCGGGCCAGGGAAACAGTGCTGGCTCACGCACATTGCTATTCTGAGAAATCCAGTCTCTGCTGCCACTGCTGCTTTCCAGGAGCATGAGGTGAAAGTCAGCTTTTAACAGGGGAGTTCATTAATGCAGCCTGCTGATGCTGTGAAGATTTCACACAGATTATCCAGCTATTTATTCAGATGGTGCACCACAGTACAGGGACTAAGCCGCCTCTCACATGTTGAGTTTCGGTGGGCTTCTGCTGCTAGCAGCACCTGTGTCCCAGCTGTGGAACTGATAGGATAACCCTGGTCCCATACTTTCCTTTACATGGCACATTTCCATGGTTATTATGAAATTTATCACAATTTAAATTTCTACTTAGCTGTGCTTTTTCCATGGCATACTATGGGATTTCTACTTTTTTCACAATCAACATTCGACATATTGCCTATGTACATAACACAAAAAATAGAGAGGTGTGGTGCAAATAACCTGACCTTTCTATCACTGATGGATTAAAAAAGAAAAGACCTCACATGACTGCCTACATATATAGTACAGTATTACAAACACGCACAATTATAATAGTATAATACAGTTCTCAATCTGTGGTCTCTTCAGGTGGTCCGTGGAAAGGTTACGTAATTACGAAAAGGAAGCGGCAGCATAGTTTATAGATCCCATTGCAAACCCAAAATTTGAGACCTTAAAAACCCAGATACAGAAGCAGGAAGAAAATGCATACATGGAGAATATCTCCAAGTTAAAAAAAGAAAAGGTCTAAACTCTATGTCATATATAGTTTTGGAGTGTCTAAAATGTATTATTTACTAGGGAGTTGCACACACGTACACTCAACACAGCAGCTTGTAAAGTAAAGGATACACACAACAGGGCGCGTGTTGTGTTGCATTAACATACAGCTGTAGTTGGGTTCAACCAACAAAGCCATATGTTAATGCAACACAACACATGCCCTGGAGTGGTATCCTGGTTATAAAACAGATACAAAAAAAAATAGTTTTATTTTAAAAAAATAATAATAATAATAATTACATATCCTTTTGCTTTGGAGAATAAATAGGTCATCAAACAAGGTTCTATTTGTTAAGAACATTAAACAGGAGGTTTTCAACGTTTCCATTTATTGTAATTAATTCAAATGAATGAAGCCTCCGTGCTGGTCTCAACCGCTCCGTAAACAGAGCTGACATAACCCACAATGTTAGCCTGGTTAGTGACGAAACATTTAAAAATGCCAATCATTCTAGCCACTTGTCTACTGCCATGCCTCCGAAAAGATCAAATGTGACAAAAGGAATGTCACTCATTTTTAAAAATTTTAAAAGACCTCTCACAAGAATGTGTATTTATTGTGAGTTTAATAAGTTGTGTATTGATAATGTATTTATTCTTAGTATTATAGTGATTTTTTTATGTGCTTATTTTTCAGTCAGCTATACTGTTTATTGTGTGGTCCGCTGAGGTCAAAAAAAAAAAAGAAAATTAAGGTGGTCCACGAACAAAAAAGTTTGAGAACAACTGGTATAATATATTAGTTAATATACTTATGGTAACAAGAGGTACCTCTTATTATCTCTATTAAACGTACAACTGTATGTTTAAAATGTGAAGAAATGTAAATAAGTGAGGCAGGACTTATGTACCCTGTAAGAAACAGGTGTGTGTTCAAGGTCAGATGATGGGGCTTGTCTTCATTAAGTATTAGAACAATGGTCTGCTGCAGAGGTGCTGAGAACAGAAACAGGATAGCAGCAACATAGCTCCACAGAACCAACAACAGCTGCGAAAATACATCTTTGTATATATCAGTTCTGAACAACACAACGGATTTGAAGAAAGTGTGGTCACTGCGTTTCTATTATATTTTCATTTGATATTTTATTGAAACATATTTTGTCTTGATTATACCATGTGTTGTTATTTATTTCTTTTTGCACCCATTCCATTTATTACAAGATGTTTCTTAATGGTACTATTTGGGCCAAAGGGTCCCTAATACAATTGCCTATTTGCACCTCTTTTCATGATGCCTATCTGCACATTACTTGTCTGCTTTTCAACCTATCTGAACCTTATTTCTTTTAAATAGAACTATCCTTGGGTTACATTATGTTTAATACCAAATTAGGATGCCATTCAAACCTTGCTGCTATAATTTGTTCTGTATCTGTTCTACATTTTGTATTTGGTAACTTAGTTCAACAGGTAGAGAAAGATTGAACCACTAAATTCTTGGAATTAAATTGTTGTTTCCTGTCAGAACTTATTTAAGCCTTATTTTTTATCAGATACTGTATGTATTAGCATGCTACTACATACATCGCATTTACCTAAATCTGTTACCATATAATACCACCATTTTACCAAATCCAAAGCAAAGAAAAGACTAGAGAAACTGCTGACTTAACAGGCATTACTGTATGGACTCTTTTGTTTTATTATGTTTATGGGACAAAGTTACAGGGCCTATCAAAAGCCGTAATCATGCAACTTTAATACAGTTTCCATTCAATACCTGGGGTGCAAACCACTGACAATAAAGAGGAATAACAGCACAGATAACAAAGTTACTGGCTTCTATAATGCTGGTCTTTGAAAGACGTGGTGGGGGTATAAAGTAGAAATTGAATAGAAAACATGGTTAATAATACAATTAAAAAAAGACTAGCCCTTGGCGAGAGCTCTGTGATTGTAATGTGTTCTAAGATACACATTTGGTAATGTATCTACCCATCTTTTTAATATGCTTTTAGTTCCAAGCAGATAGCAGCTGCTTAATATTAATGCTGAAATGGGCCTAATGGGTTCCAAATGTTGACATGCTAGTTGAGACCTCGACAGTTTACAGTTCAAAACAGCATGAACTGAGTTATTGGCAAGAGTTCGAAACTAAATTAGATGGTTTTATGCCTTTCGTTAGTGAAAAACCTCTTATAACAAGATCTAGATCTGGTGCCTACCTGCAGTAGCCACAGTGGAATCCTTTGGGGTAGATAATAATATTGTTGGCAATATTGCTTCACCTACCAGTAGTACTTTGCAACTATTTAATAAAAAATAAAACAATGATACAAAGGGGTGACTTGTTAAGAAAGGTTCAGTGTTAAAAAGGTTTTTTTGTCCTCTACCATTTTCAGTTTGATAAATTCCATATTCTTTAACTCATGAGTTACTCGAAGGAGGTTTGTTAACTGTTTTTAAGGAACATTTTTGTGAATATAGCCCGATATTACAGTACAAGGGTCATTAGTATCTCAGTTACGGCAATGTTCATTCATTTTAATTACCGGTAGCCTGCTAAATACACAGAACATCATAATCTTAAAACCCATAACCCTAGCCCTAACCCTAAATCCAACTTGCATATCTGCAAGACTGTGAAAGCCTATTCCACTATCAATAAACAAAGTGTAAAATAAAAGAAAATGCATCAAAAATATAAAAAAATAAATTGCAAAATCAAGACAAACAATGGTGGTGAGCTTAATCCATTAGAACTCAAGTGAAAATAACATAATTCTGTAAGTGCAAAAGTACAGAATATGTAAACACAAAGCAAAAGTAGAGGCTTTCAACTTCATGCATGTGTACATAATATTCTTATTAGTACTGAAAGAGATATAAAATGACCACAGTTTCATTTGGCATGGAGAAAAGGGGTCAAGAACAGAACAAGTTTATAAACAAATGCTAGAAAAATAACCAGGGTTATACTTGTCAGCATTCGGTGTAATTAATTGGCATCTCAGCCCATTGCATTAGTTGGAATGACAAACCACAAACCATGCGGTTCAAAGATGAATATCTTACCATTCAACTAAAGATCAAGCACAGTAGTGGCTAGGTAAGTACATGTCTTATGTCACTATTATTAACTCATCAGCGGCTTGGAGGAGATCCATTACAGATCCCAGCACTAAACATCCAACAAATAGCTTCCTCTCCACAATGCTGGTAGAAGATCAGAGGGGTCTCCAAATAAACAAATGTGAACTTACATTTACCGATTTACAAACAAACCACAATGTAGAACTCTTGATCTGCTCATCAACTGCTTATTTAGCAGACGCTTTTATCCAAGGCGATTTACAGAGACTAGGGTGCAGAGTCACTTACAATTACGTCTCACCCGAAAGACGGAGCACAAGGAGGTTAAGTGACTTACTCAGGGTCACACAATGAGTTAGTGGCTGACGTGGGATTTGAACCGGGGACCTCCTGGTTACAAGCCCTTTTCTTTAACCACTGGACCACACAGCCTCCTACTTTAGAATGTACCTGTAATTTAAAACATTTCCAGAACTCATGCATGCTCACAATACAAGCATATTTATATGGCCATAGTACTACAGAAGCTTTTATAGTTATACTTATAATCACAGCTAGGTCAACTGAAGTCTTGGCAGCCTCACTGCACAAGCTGAGGCTAAGAACTCTCCCACTGATAGTAGCAGCTCAGCTGTCTAACCACTGAGCCACTGTACTTGATTTGTTTGCTTACAACATTTCTGAGTAGTAACATCAGGGTCATTCAGTTATTTAGAAACATTCATCAAATGCTCTGAGATCTCAGGTTCAGCTACCATACGGACTTTCCTCCCAGGGTACCTGTCCTTGTGATGATTTGACCTCCCTTTTGTGGTACTTTGGCATGGTAATCATTTTATAGACACGCTTTTTTAAAGACATGCTTTGAAAAAAAAGGCGATGTTCCTTAAAATTTGATGTAAATTAAATATATTTTCTTTGGATGAAGAAAGAATACATATTTTAGAACTTACTGTATAGGAATGTACTGTACAGTACATTTTTATCTATTTGTATATACCTTGCACTAATATAGATGGCTTTTTCTATATTGTGCAACTTTTGTCTCAAGAATGTAAACAAACATTCAAACATGTATGCAAGATGGTCTCCTTTCAGACAACAGTAATACATGAAAGGCTGAAGTAAACACTGGAAATATGACCCAGAACGTCTAACAGGTTCATAATGACAGATATCAGAATCCACATTAGTTTAGGGCTGTATCTGGACAAAATAAGAATACCTACTGTTGCAGAGGCAATAGTAACAAAAGAACAAATGAAAAGAAGGATATAGTGTACTCATGCGTGTAAGGTTTCATTTACCGACAAGAGCAGCTTGGGGATATATTAATAAACAAATACACTGCACCTGTGGTGAGGGAGCGCCTAGCAAGTTCCCACAGAGTCTTGGATTCCTTTGTGTTCTTGAAAAATGTTCATGAAGTAAAGAAAGATTAGAGAGGGACTATTATATGGCTGGTTTCACAGACCTAGATTAGCACTAATCTTGGTTTACCTTACTTAAATTAACATTGGGTAGTCCAGGACTAGTACTAATCAGGGTCAGTGAAACCAGCCAATCGTCTTACTGACCACATGAACTTTCCTGGAGCATTCTACATTCAATGCATTGCAAGTTTTGCACAGTTGTTACCCTTCCTATAGCAGTGTATTTCAGTTCTTTCAGAATAAGTGCAAAGGTTTTTTTTACAGGTAACTGCAATACGAGGCACATTTTTTGGTTTAAATGCTGTACAGACACTGAGGTCTATTCTATTGAAACAGATCGGTTTAAACACTGCTACAATTTAGATATTTAAAATAGGGCCCTTTGTGTAACAAGGTTACAGTATACAAAGCAGGATATCTAACAGTGCATGTGAGTCTCTGCTATTTAGGTCAATCAAACAGACCATACAGTTCACAAAGATAACAATTATACCATGTTTGAATATTGGCAGGTAAACACCATATTCCATTAATTGTATGCTTTTTTATATATATATATATCACCAGTACAAATAATAGACTGAAATAATAGCGTATTTGATGCTATTTACTGGAATGAAACTAGCCATAATCCTCTTCATGTCTGTTGGATGCAGTTTTAGATAGGAAGTCTATTCAGTAACAAAAACTTTGTTAAAATAATGTTAAGGTTGCAGTTCAAAATCACAAAAGTCGGCACGCAAACCTTAACTCGCCCCTATTATGTCTATGCGTCACATCAGATATGATGTCATACATGACATCAGTAATGACATCAGCAATAACATGAATGTTGGCATATCTAATCAATCACAGGACAAATGCTCTACCAAGACTGACCAGAAGAACATTACACTAGGAAACAATTTGTCTACCAACGTAGACACAATCATAGACAGATCAAGACACTTACATTGCGCTCACTGTCACTCGGGTCACTCTTTGCACTATTGTCTATAGACGTGATATAGTTGTTGCGTAATTACTGCTGTTACTTTCAATGCAAAACTAGGTGCACTTGCCACTAAGCACATACTGAACTGCAATATGGCATTGCCACATTTATCCAAGACCATTGGTTTCCAAAATGCATTTCAATATGTGTCTTACTTAGTAAAAGGATAGATTTTTTTTCTAGAACAGTGCCATGGAAAATGAGGCCCAAACTATGCTGTTTTGTCACCTTATTGTCATATGAGTTCCTAAGAACAGCTGACTGCACAATATTCTGCAGACCAACAAACACACCCAGGTAATGTCCTTCTGGGCTGTCTTGGTGGAGCATCTGTCATGTGATTGGTCATTGCTGATGTCATTACTGATGTCATGTATGACATCATATCTGATGTGACGCATAGGTTAAGGTTGAGTGCTTTAATGTCCCATTTCCCGACTTTTGTGATTTTGAACTGCAACCTTAACGTTATTTTAACAAGGTTTTTGTTACTGAATTTCCATAGTTTTTTTTTTTACCTGAATCTACTACAGTATCAATCAAGTCCTACACATGTGGAAGGAAATATGTTGTACAGCAACCCATGAAGTGGAGACCACACAAAAAATTCAACCAGCCTGGTATAATGCAGGTGAAACAGGACTGTTCTAAGAGATCTAAGTAACACACTGCATCCCAACATTTTTTTTTGTTTTTCACCCAGGGTCAGGGACATAAAAATGTGAGATCAGCTACTGAAATGTGTCAACTGGCTTATTACAGTCTTTATGAAAAAATCTGTCCCTATGCACATGACTTTATTATACACTACAGCAATCCAGTAATGAGACCAGCTTTGTTTTTGTATGTAAAATGTTCTAACTGCAAAAACATGCTAGTTATCATCTATTAGTGAAACATATATAATACTCCATACAGCATACCGCGTACACAGTATCATGAACATGAGACATAAATGTAGCCTATAAATATTACAACTGAGTGCAAATGTTAGACTTATTTAAGCATTTGAACCCGATGGAGCGCTATTTGAATATGGATCCGTTAAAAAATGAAAAAATGAATGAAACCATAGAGTAGCCTAGTTTGCTATAGTATTTACTAAATTTAAGTGATTCTATAAATCTAGTGTTAAACTGCAAGAACAATTTGACTGTGATTCTGCATCTAGAATATGTCTAGCTTAAGTCCAGTATTATTTTTTTATTGTTAATGAGGAAATTGATAAAAAAAAAAATACATATAAAAATACATATAAAAATACGCTGGGTCCTGACTACAGTATTTGCGCGAAACAAGCATGACTGTACAGTAGTGTTTCAAATGGTTTTGTATATTTGGCATTTCCGTGTTTTTGTTTTATGACGGCTAAATGAGATATATATTTTTTAAATTCTACATTCCATGTTATTTACACTATAGTATCAAAGTGCATAGCTATTTGTTTGACGTTAGAAATAAACAAAAATTATTTTTGTTTATTTTCTGGGGATGTCCATTGAAATAAAAATGTAAATGAAACATCAGGCTTTATTTTATAACATTTGTTGCCATGGTAAACTACAGTAAACTGAGACAATAGTTGCCCATTGTATCTGTAAGACATTAATGGGGTGGGGTTAATAAATTTGATTATATTTTTTCATAACAAAAGGATATTTATTTATCCATGTATTTGTTTTGTTTTTTGTTAACCAAAATATCTGTCCTACTTATGGGATGTGGTTGGTTGATTTGCTGAGATATGTTACCTTAATAATAATGTAGTGTTTGTATACTTTAATGGAGGGAAATCCTGGAAGCGTTTGTTTGTTTGGCCAGTGATACATTTCAGGATTTGGTATTACAAGAAAGCTTATTCTGCTTATTTTGAAAATAAAATAGAATAAAACTGGAAGTGCTGTAAAATGTATTTCTGGCACTGATTTAAAGTGACCAGACTTTGTTTTAATACTCATTGGTCATTCACTTTTTTTATTGAGCAATCTACTGTATCTGTGATAGACTTTTGTGGTGGGTTGTCTGCCATAGTGATTTTGTTTGGTAATGATTAACAAGGGTCTTCTCTCCTGCAGACCTGTCAAGCCTAATCTCCAGCGCTCCCCCTTTTAAAAAGAAAAATCACTGCCCTGCACAATACTTTTACAGTTCACGAAAATGACATTAAAACTTGAGACAATTAATCCGTAACTACTATCCACCAAAAAAAAAAAAAATTAATTAAGTACTATCCACGGATCCAATCATGATGCAATTAATACAAAGTAAGATTACTGGTTCTCTATTAATAGCTTGACATGAACTGAACTTCTTGTTTAGAATTAAAGGCATTTTAGTTTGAGACTGAATAGATATTTGATTTATTAAGCATTTTAGTACAGCACCTTATAATGTTAAAACGTTAACCCAATTCACCTGTTGCTATTTAATTTGTTCAGTTTCAATTTTCTTTTAAAAAAGCATAGCTCTCACAATGTACAAAATGAAACATGTTTCAAACTATCTAATTTTAACTTTCTGTTTTTCTTGAGATGTTAAACGTTTATTTTTAAATGTAGAACAGTTACAAGGGGGACTACAACAAAGCTCATAGTAAAATAATTGCTAAGAGTGAAACATAATGTGTACTTCAATGTGTACTTTATAGTAGGACTTATACAATCAGAACATTTTTTGAATAAATTCTGCACAGGCATTCATTGGTTTACTCATCCAAGCATAAACCAAGTACTTGCTATGGCAATATTGTTTAGAAAATGAATATGATTTTGTTGCTTATTTAGTTTTTCTATGGATGGTTAATTTCAAATGACTGATCCACTCGGAGACCAAGACCCTCTTACTACATATCATAACAGCTTTGCTCTGAATAGCTTGTTAACATTTGGCATTCAATACATTCAAATGACATAATTCTAACTTTAAGAAAATGTCACCGGAATACAAAAATATGTATTTGAAAATAGGAAAATTATACACAGTTAATGTAGTAGGCTGCAAAGATGACTGCAGGGTGTTTATGCACCTGCTATCGCAGCTGTTTGGGGGTTTGATGTGCATTGCCATGGAAGAGTAGAGAACCATTTGTCCCAGGATAACTGTGTCCAGTACTGGAAATGGGTGTTACTGCTCACACATGTGTATTAGAACTCATAGAAAACACAGACTTTGAGATACATGTTTTATGTGGCTTGTAAGCTGTTCAGGTTTAACGTGGTGATAAAATAAAATGTATTTTAATAAATCATTTCCATTGATTTTATCTTAATTCCCAGAGCTATTTAAGTTCCCCAAATATTAACATTCATTAATATGCTGAATTAGTAAGTTATCGAGCCGGAAATTCTTGGTTCACAATCCAAAATCACAACCTCATGAGTCATCTTGCTACCTGTATCTATTGGAAAAGAGTTACTGACATTTTAAAGGAGGCTTAATCATGAGCACGAAATTAAAGCAGAATTGGACACAAAATTCAATATACATATTGCATTATCTATAATATACAGGACTGGTAAATCAAGGGGTTTCAGTGACTCACACAGAGATACAACTGATTATCAACTTTTTTGAACTAAAGGAGAACAGATACACATTTGTACCCAAAGCTAGGTTTAACATATATTTTATAACAGCAGTTAGCAGACCTCAGAACAGCATTATTTACATAGTGGTGCTTAATTACACCCCATCGCTGTCACCCACCAAGCAAATCACAGCCAAGGGGGTAGCATCACCAACAGAGATCCCCAAAAGTAGGGACATACAGTAGGTCTATTTCTGCCCAGAAATAATTTCCCATAATCACTAGCAGCTCAACATTTGCATATCATCATTAGCTTATACATATCTACAGTCTTAAAAGTAGGTCAAATTAACAAAGCATGGAAGTACATCATTCAACCGTGGTTTGTGCCTGTCACAATGCTGAACAATAGCCCTATCAGTCATGCATTAAACAACCTAAATCACGATCATGGCAAATTAAATCAAAATCACCAAAGGTAATGTAAGTGAATAAATACATTATATGTGTAACTGTTGTGTTTTATTAATGTTTGTTATATACAGTTTATACTTTGAATACGACATTTTAATGTTGCAGAATGTTTCTTATGTGGTTCACCAAATTTGATAATGACTGCATGTTACAAACGTACAGTACAAAAACGGTGTAGGAGAACAATGGAGATGACAGATGTGCCAACATTTTTGGACTACAGCTTTTTGGTGGATCCACCATTCCTAATGCTTTTAATTTGGGCTCGCTTTACTACTTGATCGCTACTGTTTAAGCTTCAAGTAGCATACTGTAGTGTGTTGGATATAATGGTTACTGTACTTAAGGAGGGATACTTCAGGATAAACCATAGGATGACCGTAAGACTTTTCTTGGTAAGACCTTTAAAAATATAACTTTTAATTATATTGTAAAATAAAAACAGGATTTTTTTTGTTGTGTGTTTTTTTTTTTTTGAGGAATGGAGAAGAATGACCAGGAGATGGACGTCTGCCTCACCTGCCTAAAAAGTGAAGAATGGTGCTTTGCCATTGGCAAGGTTGGGCACATATCACCTGACCAACCCCCTCCATGGCAGGAGGTGGAACTGCTGGTCCCGAAGAGGAAGAAGGGAAGGAGCGGGGTTCCAAGAGGAAGGCAAGGAAGCAGGTGTCAGCTCCAGAGCTGACGAAGGAGGAGCCAGAGTGCTCAGCACTCATAAAGGGGGGTGGGATACAAGGGTCCAATGCCCTTGGGGGAAATCTTGGAATGGCTGATGGACCCTGAGAAGCACCCCATGGAGAAGTTTGTCACAATTTCTATTCTCAATAGTAATGGCAAATGTCAGACGAAAAATAAAACACAAAAAATAAATGATAAACTATACAATAAAATAAAGTAGCACTACAGTGCTTATTATTAACGTCAACTTATTATTTATTTTTTTCACCTGTAATTTTAAATCAGCAAATCAGTTATTTTTTTGTTGTTGTTACATTAGGATGGGAAACCAGTGAATACATACATTCACACTGAATACATCACTTATTTTCATAACAACTGATGTGTTGGCATGTAACCCTTAGTTCAGGGCCATTGCATTGCCATTGTATCAATGGATCACAACTGCAAAATAGTTATGGGCTATCTCTTGCACTCCATCCGATCCAACATAGGTTCTGTACAGTACATTTGTGCAACTTAATACTTTATTGTATACGGTGAAAAAATTGTTAAATATTAAAATCAATACATTGTTCAAGAATAAGGAAAGCTTTGGATGAATTTCTCTATGGGATAAAAACTCTCATTGTACTTCTTGCACAAAAAAAATGATGGCATATTAAACAAGTTAGTCCATTATAAATCTCCTTGTGCTTCGCTCATATGTAATAGTCATGGTTCAACCGTACACGTTAAGAAGTTTCTATGGGTTCTTTATGTGGAGTTGGTAAAAACCAGACCAAATTCTGGATCTCAAGCAGAGCTTACATAAATTACCTGCAGTTGTCTTTTAACCTTGGTGACTGTTGATAGACTGTCCTTGAGTTTCATTATTAACTTCAATAATTCATTCAAGCTGAAGTTTATATATACTTTCAAGTCTATGAGATTGTGTAGCACTAAAGCAAGTGCTACACAATCAATATCACATACCAGTCTGTTTATCTACAGCTTATTTTTCTTCATCCATTAAAAATAAACTCAAAATTGAAAGTGATACATTTTAGAGATGAAGGATACAACTGTTGTATTACGCATATTGCTGGCAGCATTTTACAGACGTGCTCAAATTTGTTGGTACCCTTACAGCTCGTTGAAATAATGCTTCATTCCTCCTGAAAAGTGATGAAATTAAAAGCTATTTTATCATGTATACTTGCATGCCTTTGGTATGTCATAGAATAAAACAAAGAAGCTGTGAAAAGAGATGAATTATTGCTTATTCTACAAAGATATTCTAAAATGGCCTGGACACATTTGTTGTTATCCCTTAGAAAAGATAATAAATAATTGGATTATAGTGATATTTCAAACTAATTAGTTTCTTTAATTAGTATCACACATGTCTCCAATCTTGTAATCAGTCATTCAGCCTATTTAAATGGAGAAAAGTAGTCATTGTGCTGTTTGGTATCATTGTGTGCACCATACTGAACATGGACCAGAGAAAGCAAAGGAGAGAGTTGTCTGAGGAGATCAGAAAGAAAATAATAGACAAGCATGGTAAAGGTAAAGGCTACAAGACCATCTCCAAGCAGCTTGATGTTCCTGTGACAACAGTTGCAAATATTATTAAGAAGTTTAAGGTCCATGGAACTGTAGCCAACCTCCCTGGGCGCGGCCGCAAGAGTAAAATCGACCCCAGATTGAACAGAAGGATAGTGCGAATGGTAGAAAAAGAACAAAGGATAACTGCCAAAGAGATACAAGCTGAATTCCAAGGTGAAGGTACGTCAGTTTCTGATCGCACCATCCGTCACTTTTTGAGCGAAAGTGGGTTCCATGGAAGAAGACCCAGGAGGACTCCACTTTTGAAATAAAAACATAAAAAAGCCAGACTGGAATTTGCTAAAATGCATATTGACAAGCCACAATCCTTCTGGGAGAATGTCCTTTGGACAGATGAGTCAAAACTGGAGCTTTTTGGCAAGTCACATCAGCTCTATGTTCACAGTCGAAAAAATGAAGCTTTCAAAGAAAAGAACACCATACCTACAGTGAAACATGGGGGAGGCTCGGTTATGTTTTGGGGCTGCTTTGCTGCGCCTGGCACAGGGTGCCTTGAATCTGTGCAGGGCACAATGAAATCTCAACACTATCAAGGCATTCTGGAGCGAAACGTACTGCCCAGTGTCAGAAAGCTCTGTCTCAGTCGCAGGTCATGGGTCCTCCAACAGGATAATGACCCAAAACACACAGCTAAAAGCACCCAAGAATGGATAAGAACAAAACATTGGACTATTCTGAAGTGGCCTTCTATGAGTCCTGATCTGAATCCTATCGAACATCTATGGAAAGAGCTGAAACTTGCAGTCTGGAGAAGGCACCCATCAAACCTGAGACAGCTGGAGCAGTTTGCTCAGGAAGAGTGGGCCAAACTACCTGTTAACAGGTGCAGAAGTCTCATTGAGAGCTACAGAAAACGTTTGATTGCAGTGATTGCCTCTAAAGGTTGTGCAACAAAATATTAGGTTAGCAGTCCCATCATTTTTGTCCATGCCATTTTCATTTGTTTCATTATTTACAATATTATGTTGAATAAAAAATCAAAAGCAAAGTCTGATTTCTATTAAATATGGAATAAACAATGGTGGATGCCAATTACTTTTGTCAGTTTAAAGTTATTTCAGAGAAAATTGTGCATTCTTCATTTTTTGTGGAGGGGTACCAACAAATTTGAGCACGTCTGTAAGTCAGCTAATAAATGGACATACTGAAATAAACAAAAATGTATGGCATGCAAATTATAATCTACTAGTGGACGTAAATGTATATTGCCAAGATAAGTATGTTATTGCATTGTGAGAATCACTAATGCTGCACCTGGTTTAAGGCAGTGATGAATTCAGGGTCAGGACCCCAGGGTCAAAGCTGAGTTCAAGGCAGAGAGCCTCTAAGTGGAGCTAAACATCAAGAACTTTAATAAGACCAAATTGACTTTTAGGTTCAGAACTTAGTTGCCCTTTACAACAGGAATCCAGAAATCAGTGAAACAGAGGCTGTCTGCAACATATAGGTCCTGTCTTTTTTCATTAACCAATTTAACTCAAGCTAACTGAGACATTTTGGATTCCTGGACAGGTGGTGCCAGACCCACTGCTGAAATGGTATTCTGAAGACATGTCTTGTGCTGTTATAGAGACCCTGCCCCATGCCACGGGTCGGCATAAATTTCCAGGCGTGGTATCATTAACATATTCGCCTAAGCGATTCTGATGAAAGTGCAGTGGGGTCCCAAACAGACAGTTGAGAACCAGGTTTATTTAGTGGCGCAATCAGGAACTTGAACAATTGAACACACTATAAAAAGTAAAGTCGTCCTAAGTACCAACTCTGTGCGTCTGGACTTACATAGAAAGAGGAAATCAAAGAAAGAAAAGAAAATAAAGAACCTAAGATGAAAAAATTACAAAAAGTAAGAAACTAACAATATTATTCGTAAATTAATAATTAACATATGTATTTTAAACAATCCTTTATTTGCAGATACAATGGAGTATTATTTTCATGGCAATTATTACAAGTGAAAATCTTTACGTACAGTATATGGAGAGCAGCATAACAGGAGCGCCACTTCTGTATCTGTGTGTGTATGTCTGTCATTTCTTTCCCTGGTTGTTGCAAGTGCTGTGTGTGTGTGCATGCATCATGTGCAACTGTAAACAAGTTAACTACTGTGTTAACTTGACACAGTGTATTTGCTATGTGATTGAAATAAGTCACTACTATAGTCAGTCCTGAAACAAGATAACGGTTTGGTTGCCTGAAAACTACGAGCATACTTGGTTTGAAACATTATAACGAATTAGAAAATGGATCATAGATTTCCTTTAACCTGATTGGTCAATACGAGGGTTTAAATTAAATCTCTGATAAAGGACCTCAAATGTTTTCATATTGCGATTCATAATTTTTTTTTATCAGAGAATACTGACGACTGTCACAAAGCACTTTATGAATGGGTAAACAGTCGTTCAAGAGTGAAGATACGCCTCTTTTTGATGACATCATCGGCATTATTAATGTTAAGGGCACATCCTGTACTCCACGTGGAGCGCCTTTACTGGTTGCGCTACTCGGGATCCCCCAGAGATATGTTCTTATGTGAGTATCTATTTATATTAAACATTTTCCTTCATATAAAGCTACAGATTTTTTTTTATTATTATTTAAAAATAGGCAGTGGTAATCACGGGTATGTCAAACTGTATAACAGAGCAAGTGTAGTAATAGAAAAATAGTCTGCGGAGGCTGTCCTCAGTTTAGACTTGACTGTAGAAAGCATTCAATAACTCCCAAGTTGTCGACAGCATTTTGCTGTCGTTCACTCTTATGAATAGCAGGTTGACACTCAGGACTGATGAAAATGTATGCTATGAGCTAAAAACATGCCGTCATAGACGAAAATCGTTGGGGCTTAACAACGCATCTGAATGATCTCTTATGAATAGCAACTGCCGTTAAATAGGCGGCTATGGACGAAATCCGATCATGTACTCCTGTTTTCTCATTTCGACAAGCGTTAACCCTTTATGAATAGATCCCTCAATGACGAGTTGAAAATAAACAACTGCACGCAGTCTAATTAGTTTCAGCAACTTTTCACAGTAACAACACAGGCACATCGCTCTCTTCTAAAGCCAGGAGAAGGCTTTGACTTTATGAACACACACTGTGAACAAGTTACTGAACAAACAGCACAATCAGGATTAACACTACACTACTACAGATAAGTAGATTGTTTTTAATTACTAAAACCTTTTATTGTATTTATTTCGCTATTAAATGTTAGGACCTAACGGTATCTTAAATACTGAAACGTACACAAATACACAAACATGTACTCAAATCCAAATAAAAATGAATCGGCTGCTACTTCTGGTAACAGTTCAAGGAGGGTAGTAAGTATTTTACACTTTACATGCAGTGATGTCAATGCCATGAAATAATGTGTATAATTATTATAAACACAATAAATGATTGCCCTACGTGCCTCTACCTCTTCTATTAATATAGCAATCTCCTGTGTTGTGAAGCGTGGTTTACGTATTCTCTCGACGACAGACCTACCACTTGCTGTTCTGACTTGCGATAGTTGTTCTTGCTCTCTGCTATATGCGGACTTGCAGACCACTTATTTGAATCCTGGCACATACACATCAACTGTGATGAAATACATGTAACAACAACCATCTCAAAGTAATGGCTAATCAGTAAAAGGCTAGACTAAAAAGATTTGCAGACTCTTGTCTAATGTGAGCCTCAAAGTTTAGCTCTTGGTCAAAAGTGCCTCCAAGATTTAAAACTATTGTCCATCAGTAGTTACATCAAAAGGCAAGATTCTGACAAAAGATGCCAAGAGCCAATTAACAAGGTCTCAGTTTCCTGGGAATATAGATGGTAAACATACTGTAAATGGACCACTGGTGAACGTTACAGGCAGCGCTCCAGATAAAGTTTTGGGTCTGGGAGTAACTTACCCTCTAATTTTAACACTGAGAAAGTAAAATGTATTTTCAGGGGTAAAATGCAACATTACCTTGAAGTCATGAGTAATCTCGATAAATACTGTACAATCTTTAATGGTAATGGGGTAGGTATTAAAAAAGAGCCTTCCATTTTAACTGCAATGTTACTTTGAACTACTGTACAACAACCACATGAGTGTTCTAAAGGTTCTTTATCGGCTCAGCACATTTTTTTTGAGGTATCACACTGACTGCAAATTCATTAAGTTACTTATATTTTAACATTAAATTCTTAAACTCAGTGAACATGTTAAAACTTCAATATAAAGCTATACATAAATGCATTAGTAAGTTATAAAACAGTTTGTTTAATATTTTAGGCACCATTTTTTAGCGGTTGCCTCTGACAATGGTTCCAGTTGGATTTGTAGCTGGACTGGGGTGTTTATCCTTCAACTGTAGCTTGCTGGCAATTTTTCTTATTCTTACTCTGTTTGACTGAAAAGATAACAGGGCTAGCCAAAGATTGGATGTTTGTTGGGTAGATTTTTTTTGTTTACAGTTTCCTAGTAACTGAAGACATTATATTCTGGGAGATGCAGTTGTTAGTGGACCTTTTAGGGGAGGCAGACAACTTGTGCAGCAAAATTGCTATGCATATTTTTACGCATTAAATTTAAGTTTAGTGCGTATTTCTGATCTTTTTATGTGTAAAAACGGCAGGTATGCAGCTTATCTGGACTGCTGGCTGGATGAAAACTTATAGATGGCAACATGGCACACCCTTTCTATGAGAAAAGATTTAAACAAAGTAAGTGTTGTTCGCTGCAAAATAATTAAATGGCTGCCATAATTAAATGCAGCACTGCTGTCATTATAGAGGACAAATATGTTCTCTATGGAGCTAGGTTTGTAGGGAGGTGTGACAGAGATCAAATGATTATTGGTGTTAGATCTCCCTCTCGACCTGTGAGGGCACGGTGTAAGAGGAACAGAGTACCCTTAATTAAATGGCACGACAATTTATTCCGTAGGGTAGGTGGAAGTCAGTCATTTAGGAAAAAGACGGAGCTACGGTATCCAAACTCAATGACCCAGACACTAAACAGCGTGGCATCTGAAGATTGGATGAGCGGATGCGCTCGTTAACTTAGGGGTCATGAGCGAGGATATAAATAGGGGACATAGCGTACGTGATCTGTTCCTTGGTAAATGGTTAGAGACAATATACAAGAAGCCTGTGTTGCTGTATCGTGAACCGTGAGTTTTGTCTTGTGTTTGTTAGTGTTTGTTAACTGTCATCTGTTTTTTAATAGACTACCAGTTGCACGATCCGGAGCTGTAGCGAAAGCCAGCATAAAGCCGGACATCACTTTCACCCCTGCATTCATGGAGAACTGTAATACACCACTTGCACTTATTCACTATCACTAGGAACTGTGTTTGTGTTTTGTGTTTAGTGTTGGTGTGTAAAACTGGACTTTTTGGTTACGGGTCAAACCCGGGGATTTACAAATACCGAGTGATACACGCCGCTGTATCACTCCAACATTATTATTTACAGGTGTTTGCTATAAAGCTCTGGACATTGTTAATTAAATCAATAAACACCCTTGCACCTGGAAATCATTGTCTGTCTGTTTTATATCTGCTCTGCACTGCACTCACCTGTATTCACTTACCACTTTGCCACAGGAGGTCTGCCATCTTACAATATGACAGTGTCCTTTCAACTAGATACAACTTAAATACCTGGATCTGAGTATTGTATACATGAAAAACATGGTTATTTTAAGCTAAATGCAAGGATTCTGCATCTTCTGAAATTTCTCTTGATAAGCTGATGAGTTTGGCTAACACCCAAGTTATTACTGATTTTGCAAAACATGGATCTCCATCAGGCTTGGTATCAAAACTATGTAAATATAATTGGTTCTGGCACAGCTATTCAGACAGATTTGGAGCAATAATTCCATATGGAGTCCACCTGCGGATCAATCCCATTTGCTGAGTGTTGGGTAGACAATTGAAACTGATTGATCTTTTGTTACCATAGAAACAGCGGAAGTTGGAAGAGATTCTGGCAGTTGTGGGCTTTATATCTGCAGAGGATACTGCAATGTTGCCAAAATAACGAATCACCAAAAAGCATCAAAGTGTCTAATATTTCAAAGATAGAGCAACAGACGGTTTCCCATGTGTTGTAGGTACATTTAGGCTTCTGAAAAATAGGGGAAAAAAGCAATTTAACCTTCTGATGCCAGTTAAGTACTCTTGTCTTAAACTTTTTCTTCTGCAAAGAAAAATCCAAGTGCTAAGTTAATCACTTCCCCATGTGGCCTCTGCTGACATCTCTTCACTTTCTATTAACCTCCTGAAGATCATACTATACGGTTTGGAACAACTGTGTTTTGACTCTTTGGAAAATCTGATAAAAATCTGCCTAAAATGACTTCACTGTTTTTGCTGCTTTTTTTTGTTTTGTTTTTTTAGATGTAACCCCAAATGAAAAATTACATTGATGCTGCCAAATATTTTATTTGAACTTGATGGATGATTTTTACTTAGTGGAGCCACAGTGTATTTGGCAGTAATGCACAGTAGTGTAATGTGGTGTGTTTTTTTTTTTAATTTGTTCATATGAGACATTACAATACAACGTTTTAATGCTAATACTTCAGAATTTCAATTCAAATCAATTTACAAAAAAAATAAAAATAAATGCCATTGCACATTGAAGTTCTTTAAATAGCTTTGACAATTTCTATTCAATTCCATTTTCTAAGGAAAACTAGATAAATGGCATGTCAATGATAGCTGTACGAACAACAAGATACCTATATTCAGTAGGTGGGGCAGAGCGTTCCTAACACCTGCCGCTAATCTAGCAATTAGCTGCAGCTGGTGTGGATCATTATTACGGCAGCATATAAAGTCTTGCTTTCAGCAGGGGCAAAATTACAAGCTCGTGGTTGGCAGTGTCTGGATCTCTCCCCTTCATTACTAGAAGGTAAGCAGGCATGTTGTTGACAATAAACCTTCCCAGTGTGAACGTATTTTGTTTTATTTTGTTTTAATTGTATGTTTTTAATGTTTGCTGGTTACAGGATGAAGCAGGTTACTTGTGGCCAACTTGCCTAAATGATTCGTCCTGAAGGTAGCCGGTTCGAGCAGCTCAAGGAGAGAGTCCTGACCGGGGTGCCTGGTGTATCTCAATGACCTGCTGGAACTCGCTTCATACTACAGGAGGTTTGTGCAGGGTTTTGCCACCATTGCTGCCCCCCTGCACAGCCTCCTGAAGAAGGGGAAGCCTTTTGTATGGACCTCCGAGCGCCAGGAGGCATTCAATGCGTTGAAGAGTGCCCTGTGTCAGTCCCCCATGCTGGTGTCCCCCTGACATCCAGCTCTTTCCTGCTGGACACTGACGCCAGTGATTGGAGGGGTTGGAGCTGTCCTGTCGCAGGCTTGACCCAATGGTGAGAGGGTGGCCGCCTACTACATCTGGACCTTCAACAAAGCAGAGTGCAGGTATTGTGTCACCAGGCGGGAGCTGCTGGCGGTGGTGGAGGTGGTTCGCCACTTCTGTCATTACCTCTGCGGGCTTCCCTTTACTGTCCGGATTGACCACGCTGCCATCCAGTGGTTGATGACCTTCTGGGAGCCAGAGGGACGGGTTGCCCACTGGATTGAGCAGTTCCAGGCTTTCCAGTACACAGTGAAACATCGTCCAGTGAACAGGCTTGGCAATGCAGATGCCCTGTCCTGCCGGCCCTGTTCCAAGGAGGACTGCACCCACTGCCACAAACGGGAAGAGATAGAGGCAAAGCTGACCAACCGGGGAGAGGTACAGTATCGGGTGGTGGTGCTGGTAGAGAGGGCAGAGTGGGGAGCCCAGCAGGAACAAGCCGCAGGCCCCCATGGGAGGAGATGGCCCACCTGTCTGCAGCCACCAAGGGCTCTGGTCCCAGTGGACCGGACTGGCCATTCGAGATGGGGTCTTGCAGTGCTGATGGAAAGAACCAGCAACTGGAGAGGCGAGGTGGCAGGCGGCCATCTGACACCCCCAGAGCGCCCCAGGGTCCAGAGTATGCCGTTGGATTGGACCGTGTGAGATCCTAGAGCGTGTCGGAGAGGTGGTTTACCAGGTCCAGCTGCCACCTTGAGGTCGGAAGGTGGTACTTCATCATGACCACCTGGCCCCCTACCTGGGTCGAGAGCCAGATCCCCTGGAAACAGCGGCCCCTGCCGGCCATCCTCAGTCACCCCGCCCATCTCTACTCCTCCTCATAGCTCTCGGGCTTAGGGCTCCCTTGGCATGGACATTGCAGGACAGACCGTCCGTGCCCGCAGAGACAGCACCATGTTCCGGGTTCCGTCCGAGACTTTGCGTTCCCCTGGGGGACGAGGGACTAAGGGGGGGGGGCTTTGTAGCGACCCGGTCAGTTCAGGTCGGCAGGACTTTTGTTTTGTGTCATTTGCTTGTCTTATTTCATCTGGTCCTGTACTTTCACGTTATCTGTATTGTTCCGGGGAGGGACCATACCACTAGTTACGGTAGTGTGTGTGCGTGTGCGTGTGTGTGTATGTAAGCCGCTATTGGGTGTGGACCATGTCATCAAGAGCCCTTGCTGCGCCCCCCCCCCCCCAATGAGAGTAGTGGTCTGTTCTCTCTGATAGAGAGCTGGTGCCTGTGTGTGGAATAGAGCGAGCAAGAAAGTGGATTTATTGTTTTTTGTGGTGTGGTCCTGACCCAAACACGGACCCTGTTTAACTTAACAAAGTAGTTTTGTTAGCACCTGAATCCCATCTCCATCTCCTGCTTTGAGCCTCAAGACCAGGGGTAATTTGATTCATCCACAAGTTACCCCTGGCTCTGGAACAGGTCTACCTGAAACTTCAGGTTCATCAAACTGAAAATAGGAAAGTCTTTGGTATTTGTTTTAGTCCTGATCTCAATATCAGGTAGAGGCATCTTCCCATCTTTGTATGAATGCTTGTAATTGGTTACAGAGCAATATGTTCTGCACAGTACAGCAGACCCTGAGCTATATACACCAGAAGCTCTTGAACTGCCCAAAACTTCTGTTTCTCTTAAAAACTACCTCCAGCGTAAGACTTTTTAAAAAAAATTCTGCCTGACTCTGTATAAGTCCCCTGAGGTGGCAACAGAGAAATATTGTGGTTTTCAAATGAGCATGCCTTGTAGGTTTCATAATGCAATGGCCATCATCCAATGGCTGACTACCAGCAGCTGCACTGCTATTTGCTGTTTGCTCCGCTCTGCAGCACCTGGAAGACCCGGGGCAAATGAATTATTGAACTGAAACTGACTCTCAGTTGCATAAAAGATTAAAATATCATTATAACGCTTCAAGGCTTTAATTACTGGGACAAGATCCCAGGCATCATTGTTTTAACCATACAAATCTTTTCAGTGTAATTGTAATACTTCTTTTATAAATGCTTGTATTTGTCTGTCTGTCATTTACAGCTTTTGTGTCTGAAAACTAGTGTTCTTAATAAAACAGCAAAGATGCTGTAAATGTTTACTCATATATTGTCAATTTATCAATTTATTATTCTTTATTATCTACCAAATATATCACACTGCCTTAGAAGATGAAGGTACATTACCTGAATCAGGATGAAACAAAAAAGCTAATATGAATATGAATTGCTAAAGCCCAGTAGCTGTCTTACTCAAGCAACCCATACTGCCTGTGTGATGTGGTATCAGTAGGAAGTTATAATTATCCCTCCCCACCCTCGCTCACAGTCTCATTCCAAAATGCTTGGTAGGCCTTCAAGTACGGCTGGCCTCTAACTAGGCACCTATTGGTAGGGCCTGGATAATGTCACAGGATATTTCACAAAACAAATAGCTTTAAGGGATCCACTTAAACTGATCTAAATACTAATTAACACTTTACCAATTAGCTAATGAGTAATTATGGCCATAGAAATCAAGGTGATTAAATGATAAGCTTACTTTCGGTTTTAGGAAATATTGTCTGTGACAGATAGCTTACCATACATTAGTACCCACCTGGTTACAGTATATACACTGATGGCACGATGCACCCAGGTGTCTGTAAGATATGTCGTACTGCACACCCTGTCGTGGGTTATTGCTTACATAACCTACAGCTTATCTGCTGTTATTTACAAAACTGTTTCACAAACATTGCAACATTTGAAGTGCAAATTGGTTTATATTATATGTTTTTTTGTCCCATAGTATTGCAACTTGTACCAAGGAGGCAGTGCTGTCCAGTGGTTTAAGAAACAGCCTTGTAACCAGGAGGTCCCCGGTTCAAATCCCAACTCACTCACTGACTCACTGTGTGACCCTTAGCAAGTCACTTAACTTCCTTGTGCTCCGTCTTTCGGGTGAGATGTTATTGTAAGTGTCTCTGCAGCTGATGTATAGTTCAAAGGCATCTGCTAAATCAAAAGTTAAAATGAATCATAAAAGTATGTTCTGGAAAGTGTCAGTACTCTTCTCTACAATAATGTTTCCCCAAAAATGATAGTTAACATGTTTGGGGCAGTTTTCATCATTTCAGGAAATGAACAATACACTAAAACAGAGGTGTTAAAATGGGCTCCCCATTGTACAATCCTGATCAATGGGGATTTAACCTCCACTTTATTCAACCAGATAATTTGACCCTGACCAAAAACTTTTTAATAAATTAAATAATAATACTAATGATAAAAATTAAAACATAACTATCCAAGGATGCTTAAATGAAATACCATAATGTAATTCAGTAGAACTGAGTGGTTATGAAATAGATAACTTTTTTTCTGACTTAACATCAGGTATATTAAATCCCAGGCAGAGTTTTCAGCACATAGATTAATTTAGGACTGTAGACAACAATAAGTTGACTTATGGAGGGATTTTTTATGAATCTATTTAATCTTTAAATGGGTGTAGCTAATAAAGTAGTTTCATAAATAGTCGTGCACTTCCATTTGCTGTCAGGTCTTAAATGGGCATTTTTAAAAGAAACACATTAAATAGCAATCATTTTAAAACATGGTATCGTGTACATAACTATGTAAAACAAATCTATGTTTGCAATCATTGCTTATAGGTGGTTGTTCCCTGGTAAATTCATCGAGAGAGTGAAATTATTTCCACTGCTGCTGAGGTTAAATGACTTACTGTAGGAAGTGGTGGTAATCGACTTTCTGAGAGTAAGGCAAGGACACTGAGACCTTTCTTTAACCTAGTGTTGTACCATATGATGTCTCTTTTTAAACTGCACATTTGAGACCTATGCAGCGAAAATAAAAATACATGACAGGCATGGTGTAGGTGCTTATTTTGCTAGCTACAGCCACTTTAACCGGGTCCTCAACCAACATCTAGTCTTCTGAACCACCACAACAATCTGACATGTAGCAAACCACCAACTCTGAACCACATACATCAGTGCTGGCCATTGAAGGAATTCACCTTGGGACAAAAGGATTATTATTTCAACAAAGTGTGTATGTGGTAAAACAAATGTGTTGAAGATGCTTTCAAGTCAGAGACACATAATCTCGATTCTAACAGAAGCTTACCTTCAATAATGTCAAAATTGCAACCATCTATCTATCTATCTATCTATCTATCTATCTATATATATATATATATATATATATATATATATATATATATATATATTCTGGTGACTATTCTCTTGGAGTTGCTTTTCATTGAAATGTTCTGCCAATATAACCATTCATTCCTTGTCCCTATGATATTAATTGAACTGTATAGATGGCATAGAGTGTGCTGCCAAAGAATGAGCGCACCCCTGTGGTCATCAATAGAATCTTGTTGGGACACCTCCTGCAGCTACAACAGCTTGGACACACTTGGGCTTTGAGTTTAAAATGTGTTGCAAGGTCCCTTGGGTACCGAGTACCATTAATCTTACAAAGCCGTAAAGAGAATCTGCAGTGTTGCAGGTTGGGGTCGTCTTGCCTGGAGACGACGGTCAAGTTTATCCCATAAGGCCTCATTTGGATGAAGATCAGACGATTTGGCAGGCCAAGGCTAGTCTTACCTGATGCAATTCTGAGGGGGGTGGGTATTACCAAGATGACAATGACCCTATCCATTGATCTAGAGAGGACTGGAACTGACTTTTGAAGAGCACAGTTGAGGATTCACACTGCCTTTCACCTGCCCACTTCCTAGAACAGGTGTGGCTTAATGTACAATATACATTGAAATGGCTACCTCCACTTTCCCCAGTGATGATTCCTGTTATATAGAGATGAATCCTGCCGGGCTCTCCTTTTCTGTTCTGTTTTTTTTTGGTTTTTTTGTCCGATCTTTCTTTGCCAACAGTCTACTGTACAGAATTATTAAAAGCTTTTTTTTTTTTTTTTAAAGTGACATAGTTTACATGCAAAAATAGAAATAAGCCTCACCTTTTTGTCACGCTATTTTGGTAGTGCCTTTTGGGTAAATTGGGTTTACATGTAGTTTTCTTGTAGAGACAGAAATTGTCCTTCCAAATGCATATTAATATTAAAATATGTGAGGGCATATTAAAAGTTTTTGTCTGTGTTCCAATTTGGCCAGTTTGGTGACTACTGATATTGTGCAGCTTTATTAACTGGGTTTACAAGAAGCTTTTTAGTTTGCGTTGAAGAACCACAAATGCAGCCTGCCTCATTTGGCCATGAAAACAAATAATTAAATAAGCTAAGGAAACAAAACAAAACCCCAGACATATTGTTACACAGATCCCAACACCCACCCCCCCCCACCCCCCCCACCCCCCCCCCAAAAAAAAAAAAAAAAAAAATTAGATCATAAGAGAAAGCTTTGCACTCTCCACACATTATTTGCTATAGACGTACATATATAATATATACAAGGTTTCCTACAGGAGGGTAGCTTCAGCAATTTTAATCTATATGGTAGTCTACGAACAGAGCTATACAGCACTTTACTTTAGATTAATGATATAAAAATGTCCAGTCAAAATACTGATAGTAAATCCACAATAGGTTACCCTGCTCGTCCACATTCCCCACTACATAATATTCTTATAATAATAATAATAATAATAATAATAATAATAATAATAATAATAATAATAATAATAATAATAAATAACGGAATCCAAATTCCACGGGGACTGTGCAAGGTTTTATTTATTGTTATTGGGGATCTATACGAGTTTAACAAATTCCTCAATAGATGCAAATCCATCCAGGCATTTTTTTAACTTTTTTTAACTTTGTTCTTTTAAGCCCTATATTTGTCATTATGAACGAATTTGTGGAACCAACCAATCTTTTAAATTAATGTTTTCATTCTTCTGAAACAAATTTTGCTCTATGAATTAGGTTTAAGAGATTTTACTTAAACTCTATACACGGTTGCTAAAGCCTTATGCTAAGGTCGGTAGCCCACAGCAATAATACAGGAGACCACTGAATTCCCAGCTATGCTAATTTAATACATTTTGGTGTCAGATAAAAAAAATACTGGTCTCGAAACCCCTCGTTATTTTGTTTCTATTTGGTCAAAGAAGCTTGCCAGTATTACTTTTTGCAGATCCCAATTGTTAATAAAAACTTCTTTGGTACTGCCATTAGTTACTGTAAAGAGTTGTCTGAGGTTACGTCATAAACTATATCTTCACTATATCTTAAAAAAAAAATAGATTTTTGGTCAATTTGTGCTGTTTTTTAGCGTGAGAAGGCAATTTTCCCACCATTTTAAGCAGTACCATGTTTTGGTCACGCACTTCCTATAGCGTTAGGAATGTTCATGGTATGTGCTACATGACATTCTCATGGCAGTGGAAAGAGAATTTGGAGTTTTTAAACTGCATGTAAACCACAGCAGTGTTTGCTCAATAAATGTTTATTGTAACCTTAGTGCAATTCGGGGGGGCAGGAGTTAGGACTCCTACCCCATTCTGTCCCGCCAATAATATCTGCCAACCTCCATATTTAAATCCCAAGTCATGCCCTTGTTCTCTGTCTTCTGTTTCCACCATCCTCCCCTCCTCCTCCACTACACCTTCCTCCTCCACTGTGCTGCTCCACCTCTGCAACCCTCTCCCTCTGGATGAAAGTGAAACTCACTTCCCAACCTTAGAGGTCCAGACGCGCTGGTCTCATCCTCCACCAGGAAGGTTCTCTGCAAGCCAGAGTGGACCCCTTCTAGGTTCCCCTTGGGGGAAGTAACGGTTGCTTCCCAGCCATGGAGACCGATCGGTTTGGTCTCACCTCCATAATGGCGGCTCTCCGCAAGCCAAGGAGAAACCCTGTACTCCTTCCTAAGTCACAAAGAACTTCTCTCCTATTCTCAATTGCTGAGGTTCTTCCTCCACACAGTCCTTCAATCCTTGCTCCTGTCCCGTGAAGTTTCTTTACTTTATTCATGACGTGTGAGGTTTATTTTTCAGTGCCTCTTAAATACATTTTCTTCAATGGCATGTCTGAGTAGAAAGCTTAGTGGCAAGGTTCTGAAGAGTTTATTAAGCAGAACAAGGATCCTGGAGAATTTGGTGACAATAACAAAAGATTGTATCATTTTTATCTTGACTAAAACTACACATAAATACCATTGCTTATTTAATGTATGTCTATAAATGTTCTTAAGGAGCCATACATCTTATTCAATGACCCTTCTAGCCTACTTCCTGGAATCCATTCTGGATCTGCAAATAAACACCAGCCCCAGGCTATGGTTAACCCCTTACAACCAACACAGTGGTTAAGCCAGCCATACTGTTTTGTAGTTACACTAACTTTACTATTTAGCAGGTTTCACATAGAAACATAATTAATCTTGGATACCAATGGCTGCTCACCTAGTAAAAATAATTACTACACAAATGAATGAATAACAGCCATTATAACTAGATATTGCTGTAATATTATTTTCAAAGACAATTTCAATTGTCTTTAAAGGAAATATGAAATCTGGATTCATGCACAGCCCTAACAGCACACACAACCTTCTAAAATAAAAATACAAATGAAGTTTGTCCAGGAAAAACTGATGGTCCACAATCTCATTTTCTTTAGATTACTTTCTGCTTCTTATTAAAAAACAAATAGAACTTTCTGAAAACAGAATTGTTTGTGGGTTATCGAGTTTTTTTTTTTTACCACATACAAAATAGTACTTGTACCAATATTGAGCAAAATGAGGGGGATGTGAAATTTAGAGGACACCCCTCAATTTCATGGTTGTAGGATATCCCAAAATGTTATTTATTTATTTTTGTAAAATAATGATTTATTATTATTTATTTATTTATTTATTTATTTATTTATTTATTTATTTATGTCTTAGCAGACGCCCTTATCCAGGGCAATTTACAGTCGTAAACAAAAATATATTTCAAGAATCACAGTACAAGTATTAATACAATTAAGAGCAAGATAAAATACAATTACTTAGTTCTAGTAAGTACAAGTAGTTGACAAAATACGATTCAATAACGGAGCAGATAACAGTGCAGGTGATAGTTACATCAGGATATAATTAAATACAAAATACTACAGATTAAATAACACTTGTGACAGATTACAGTACTCTAAAGTACAGGATTAAATGCAGTAAAATAGGGAGCAGATAAGAGCAAGTAAAGCGCTAAGTAAATTTCCCATGGATGTATTGTTATTGCATGGAAATAATAATGTATATTGCCGTAAATTACCAGTTGCACTATAACCTGGAATACTGTATTTAACAAATCGACAAACTTTCAAGTTTCAGATTAACAAAGTACTGAGTGTTATTTTATTTAGGTCAGCTGAAGAGAAATGTAATTTATTGAGTGCTGTTTTATTTTAGTTAGCTGAAGAAAAAGTACAATATAGCTGTTCATTTTCTGATACCGATTGGAACAAATACGTTAAATAAAAAGACAAATCTGCTTACTTGCAACTAAGATGATACGATAAACTTGTAATACTGCTGTGAAAGGAAAGCACAGATAAGCAGATGTTGTAAGTTGCAGTCTTTTTTTACAGTGGTACCAATAAGTATTATTAACCCCTATATTCATTTCAGTTTTATCTTCTGAATCCATTTCTGTCGAGTTGAAGAGGTTGGTGAAAAGAATAGTACTGAGCAGTTGAAACATTTCTGTTGAGAAGAATGGCAAAGATATTCTTCAGATGTGTGCAGAAATTGTATATATGGTCTAAAAGCTGTAATACACCTACAGTCATATCAAATTTGAAAAAAGAATAATGTTCATACTTGTGATATGGGACTTTTCTTTAGTACCGGTAATGTAAAAAATATGTACAGTATTGATGTGAAAACTAATGAAGTATTTAATCACAAAAAAGGCTCATCCACTTTTAGATGAGACAGGCAAATGTTTTCCGCTCACAATAAAGTCCAACAGCCCCCTCTAGTGTAGGTATATTATTTTTTCAGTTTAGTCAATTTCCCCCCCCCCCCCCCCCCCGAGAATACTGTACAAGATACTTCATGTTTGTTTACTTGTCTGTATACTTTGTCTCCAAAAAGCAACACTGAGAAATATAAAAACATCCATTTATGTAACTGAAGTTCCAATTAATGTACACATCTTGTAATCAAACTGATCCATTAGTTACTTTACTGGCAGCAGAAGAATGAAACATACTTGGATCCTGGTTTTGGCCACATTGTATTTATACTATGTGTATATATATATATATATATATATATATATATATATATATATATATATATATATATATATATATAGTGCTCCCTCTTTATAAGGCGGCCCGTTATACTGCGGAACAGGTTATAAGGCAGTATGGTTCCCATTTGCCCCATAAGGCCATTACACTAACACTAGTATTCTATTCTATATATAATGAAAAAATAAATTGTTGAATTTCAGTAGTGTATCTCAGTAGCTCTGTATGAGTTTGTGTGTGTGTGTGTGTCTGTTTAAATGTATTGTATTAATATACCGTGAATATTTTTCCAGTACATCTATAATTAAAGCACATTTAGAGAAGAATATAAGGGCTTTTTATTTTCATATGTTGTCTTAAAAGATATTTGACTTGTCTGGTTGTCTTAAAATATATTCAACACTAAGCACTATTAAAAGGTTTTCGGATAAAATGGTATAGATTTTTATGAAAATAATAAATCAAAAGACACCAGTATTGTTTCTCCTTAAACAAAAGATGTAATTATGAACAACCTTTTTTTAGTCAAAAGAACAAATGATAGGGAATGCAATTGAAGGTCAGAGTTTGTCAATATCAGTGTTTATTTATGCCTTTACAACCTATAAATTACTATAAATGGAAAAATCCTATGACAACTGTTTACATTACATTTGATAGAAGATCTTGTAAGCTCCCATACTTAAAACGAAACTGACTGGTCATTGATTGATCAGAAACAAAGGGTATGATTTAGTAAGCTGACCAATGAAGGTGCTGACCAATGAAGAAAAAGTGAGAGTCAAATGCCGCTAGCAAATCAACTGACATTCCATTTAAGAAAAAAATAGCCCTAACGATTGCCTTGATGAAGTTTCTCTTTATTGCCATGGCACCATTTGTTAAGGAGCCAGTATCATGCACATATGTAGTTACAATACCTGTAAGATGTATTGGACCTTGCTGTGCTGTTCCCTATCTTCCCAGATCACCCGAGTTGTCATCTCACGCCCTTTCATGCCCATCTCATGCTCTGTCATTCCAGGATCTTGCGCAAGATATTTATTGTTACTGTATTAATCGAAAAAAAAGACTTACAAACACATTTGAATTATTAACATATTGTAGCTCTGAGCTGTGGGGTTTCCAAGATATAATGCGACATCGACAAGTTGCGGTTCAAAGCAGTCGTAAACCGCTGTATTTATTATTTTCAATTTTTAGCGAACAGTGGCCCTCACTCCTTTCTTCTCACTCTCAGTCTCAACCTCTCTCTCTCTCAACTCTCCCACCAACCGGTCCCATTTTTTGGGGGAATTTTGCAAGGTCCCAGCTAGGGGCTGTCCAGCTTCGGGCAGCGTCCTTTCCTTCTCTTGGACCCGTAGACCCAAACGAGCTGTCCGTCTTGAAAATGCCTCCCCATCCCGCACATGAGCGAGCCTGGGGTGCAGGCGGTGGACTCCTGTACGGCAGTATGGTAAGCCAGCAGAATAAGGTGCAGCTGGAGGTCCCAGTCCTTCTGGTCCTGGTTGGTGGTGATGGTGAGTTGGGCAGCATGTGTCCTATTGAACCACTTCACCAGACCATCAATTTGGTGGTGGAGGGGGGTGGTGCAGGTTTTCTTCAGCCCCAAGCAGTGGCAGACGTCCGCGAGCACCCTGGAATCAAAGTTCCGGCCCTGGTCAGAGTGCAGCTCCTGGGGTACCGCGAACCAGACAAAGAATCCTTAAATCAGGACATCTGCGATTGTGCCAGCCTCTTGGTTAGGCAGAGCGTGCACTCGTCGCACCTCCGACAGTGATCCTCCACATCTCGGTGACAGTGGTCCCAGTAGTAAGACTGTTGCAGGCGCAGCAGGGTTTTCTTCACTCCAAAGTGTCCCGTTCTGTGAACCCCATGCACAGCCCCCAATACAGTAGTGTGTAGTGTCTTGGGACCACCAGCTGCCACCATTCCTCCCAAGGCTGGTTCGACCCAGCGTCACTGCAGTACTTTTTCTGTTACTACCAGGCCATCCCATTGTGATCACAGCCCCTTGATGGCTGGTAAGAATTCATTCAGAAAAACCAACAAGTAGGCTGGTCTTTCTGAAATGGGAAAACGAGATAACGGCCAAACATATTCAATTATTTAGAATACAATACTTATTGAAGCATTGTGCGAAATAGGCTGGGACCATATTTTGAAGTGAAACAACAGTATATTATTTTTAAAAATGTTCATTATATAATACAAAAGAGAGCACTGCATTAACTTCAAGCTATAATTTGAATGTGTATTTAAAATGTGTTAAAGCCTGTGATGCAGGTTACAACCACTTTTTTGATGGCTCAGTGGAATCTGGTCTAATCCATTAATAAAAATAGTTGACAAAACTTCAACTCATCTTCTGTTCTGGTCTCTCATGCTCCCATGTTGCAGCTACGTTCTTCAGTGGTCTGCAGAGTAATCTGGTCTGTACCTGAAAGCCGTATTTGTTTTAAAAAATGGAATCTGTATAACAAGATACTGTACCAGCTTATCTCAAAAACAAATTCAGTCAGGACAATCTTGCGTTAAATAACCAACTTTATTATAATACAAGATCTTACAAATTTCCAAAATCATTGAACCCAATGGTTGAAGAAAAATAATAGCAGGAGCATCCTGGTGCCGTCTGCTAAAAAAAAACAATAAAATAATAATCTATGAGATGTGTTCATCCCGATGAACATATTAGGCAGAGAAGCATTGTATACTCCCCGTCCCCCTCCGGACAAGGCTGGGAGTGAGGTGGTGGTGGCGGTGGTGGTGGTTGGGGAGGAGGTGGTAATTCGAAAGCATGGCAGGACTGAGTTTGCAAGATAGGTTTATATACCTTATAGGTTGATGGGAACTTGCTGGTAATTAGCTTGTAGATTCACCAATGAATTTACTAGGCACTTATATTAATGATACTATCGTTTCGGCCTGAAAACCTTGCAAGCTTAATATTAACTACTAAAACTGTACAATCTCATGTTATGTCTGACTAATAATAATGTGATGTATTTACATAATACATTTTAAAAAAATATTCACATCAAACTACTTTTGTCAATTATATGTAATGGTAATCTGCTATATTACTGTGTATCATGCAAAAAGAATCTGAAAATTACACAGGACACTTCAAAAGCAGAATTCGATATTTGAAGTTTAGCTCCTAAGGCTCTTGCTCTGATTGCTAACATGAAACATAAAAAAGAAAGAAAAAATATAGCGCTGTTATGTATTTGACCTTACCTTGAGTATATAATCCTAATGACTTGTTCTCCCAGCAGGGAATATTACTGAAGTCTTTGATGGGTTTGCAGACAGATAATACTTTCTTTGTTATCTGTGTAAATATATATATATATATATATATATATATATATATATATATATATATATATATATATATGATGTTCTAAACTTGCTAACTTGCTTGTATACTGTTTTAATTGATGTACTTGTTGCTGCTACTGTATGTGTTCCCCAGGATACATGTCAGTGAATACATAAATACAAACATACAACCAAAGCAATACCTCTATATATCAAGGCGGTATCACTAGAAAAGCTGACTAGAAAATTAAGGGAAAAAAAACATAAAAAAACAAATATAGATATACTGTAGTAAATTGGTTTAAAATTACTGATATGACTACTGAATTGATATAAGTAGTGTTTATTTGCAGTGTACTTAAAATGATCTAATTTATATTGCTATTAGAAAAAGTTATTTGTTTATGATTTTATTTTAAGTGTTAAAATAAGATTAATCTCTATACAAACTTTGGTTCAACTAGATATGTCCTGGTCGAATAAAATATATGAGTTATTTTAAACATAATGAAGTAAAGGGTCATCATGACACTGCAACGAATTAGCTTAAACAGTCTTACAGAACATATAGCATCAGATTTATTTTTGCTGCATAAAAGAAAGCTTTCTGGTTCATAAAATTAACACGACTACTACTCCTTACACAAAAGTCCTACATATTTGTATGTAACAACAGTACATTGTCCACTATATATGGTAAGGCAGCACAAACGACTCCATGTCATAAAAAATGGCACAATTTGCTGCACATGGCCAGCTCCAAATTATGAGAGGTGAAAGTAACAAAAAGTAAATAATATAATGCAAACGCATCTATTAACAAAAAACTCATCTATTAACAACAAAACAGCATTCCTTAAATTGAAATTAAATTTACTCAAGGACAAAACATAGCTTCCCTTAAATTGAAATTCAATTTACGCTAGGGTGCGCAAGATCTTTATTTGAGCTGTGTACTTTTGCTCCACAGTTTATTTAAATACGTTTTATTTGAACGATGCAAGCATAACGTGTCAGTCATTCCCCTCAGCCTCGCACACTTCCATCGAGGAAATCGGGGCTTGCTCTTGCTGTCTGCAGACACATTCAACCAATCACAGCTAACTTTAGTTGGAACCCAAAACGGACACTCAACAGATGAGTTCTAGATGGGGGCTCCGAGCTTTACACAAGGACCAGGCTGAAGTTAGTTACTTATTCCTGATTCGAGGGCTGAAGTCAGTTACTTATTTGCAGTTACGTATTGAATATTAGCTCACATTCTAAGGGGGAAATCACTTAGATACTCTGGATGTGCCACCTCAAGTAGGGTATCATTTTAAAGCTTGAGCATTTCTCTTCAACATAAAGTAAATTGCAGAGTGGCACAAGTAGGAATTCACAGGCTATGCTGTGAAATATACACACACACCCTTCTTCCCCCTCATATTAACACACATTGTGAGGGCATTGCCACTTCAAGATGGGTGTGATGTTGAAGGGTAAGCAATTGTCTTGCGAATGAAGTATGGTGCATAGTGGCATGTACAGTACTATTAAGTGCTATTTAGTATGAAAATTAGAGCATTTATTTTGAATTATATGAAAAAATGGCCTAATTTGATAGCAGATATTTAATTAAAAAGTCACAGGTTGTTTTGAACTAAGCAACAAATACAGTACATGAAATACACTCATTTATAATAAACATTTAAAGGTACCAAATCATTTAACTTATGAAAATATGTCTTGTGTTCTTCTTTCAATGAAATTGTACATGACGCAGCAACACATATGTTACCAAGCAGTAGCCTGGTACATGCAATGCATCACATTTCTGGAAATTAAATGTCTCTAATGTTACTGTAAAGTGTGTTGTTTATGTCAGTACTCACACCCGTATGTAAATTACATTACACACTGCAGCTTTTATTTTGTGATTTTTTCAATTAATTGGAAGTCTTCCTTTAGGCCACCATATAAAATCCAATTACTCTTGCTTCGTATCACGGAGATAACGTGGTTTCCACTGTTGACTGTTGCTCCAAAAAGTGTGTACCTAAAATAAATCACATATTTGTGTGTGTGTGTGTGTGTGTGTGAAGTACATTAAAAATATATTTTGTTTTAGACTTTAATCCACATTAATGGAGAGTAGCATAAATTAAACAAACATTTGTATAAAGATTAAAAAGAAAACTAGTCAAGAAAAAAATACCAAAATCATAAATGAAAGTTCAGTTAGCACAATCTATTCATATCAATGTTTCAAGGATCTTAGATCTCTAAATAAAACAACATAAATAGTTTAGTCAAAGGTCATTTTATAGTATGATGCAGTGAGATTCCAAAATGTTATTATTTTAGTGTTTCTTAAATATTTACTGCCCAAACAACCTCTGAGCCTGAAAAGTCCACATTAGTGTATACTGACCTTAATGTAAGTTATATATATATATATATATATATATATATATATATATATATATATATATATATATATATATATATATATATATATATTGTAAGATAGCGGGTTGTGAGAGACAGCAGGGAGGGGGTTAAAACCTCCCTGCAAAAGAAACATGTGAGAATGCACTTTTTGGTTTATTGTTTAAATTTAATTGTTTAATTGTTTTATTAATGATCATCCGCACCTGGGCGTTATTGGGGAATTAGACCCAGGTGTGGAGTTTAAAAGGAGAGCAGGCAGTCTGTTCGAGGCTGCTGAGGAGAAGGAGGCAGAAAGGGGTGCTCTGCTTCCTGGCAGTCGTGAGGTAAAGTGCTGTTTCAAACCAGTGTGTTTTGTGAGGACGGGGAAACAGCGTAGCTGTCCCGTGTTAGTCAGGGAGTTCCTGTGTGTTAGTTAGTGCTCGTACAGAGCTAGGTGTTTGTTTTGTATTTTGTTTATTTTTTTGTTTATTAAACATAACGCACCAGCGCTTAAAAATCCATTTCTGTCATGTTGGGTCTATTTTTAAAGGGGCAATGAACCCGAGAGTGGTGCAATAGTTTACATTTGGTGGCAGCGTGTGTGGGTGTCCCTACGACCCAAAAGATAATGGATTTAAGAGTTGATTGAAATAGTCAATCGGAACACCGCTGCTCAGAAAGAGCAGATAGAGAAGTGGAGACAGGACTGGGGGCTACCTGATCCGGAGCCCACAGAGCTAGACCTGCTGCTCCAGAAGTGGGAGCAGGTATGGGTAACTCCGCAATCTCCCAAGCCCAGAGGGGAGGAGCTGCCGCTGCCAGAGCCCAGAGGGGAGGAGCTGCTGCTGCCAGAGCCCAGAGGGGAGGAGCTGCCGCTGCCAGAGCCTAGAGGGGAAGAGCCGCCGTTGCCGGAGCCCAGAGGGGAGGAGCCGCCGCTTCCGGAGCCCAGGGAGGAGGTGAAAAGCATACCTCCCCCACAGCCCCGACCACCACCCCTACGGTCCAGTCCGGCGTTGCTGCGTCCGGTCCCTCGCCCCTTGCTCCTGGACACCCTGTCGGTTAGCCTGGACCTCCCGTCACTAGACCTGGAGCCCAGGAGTCGGCAGAATCGGGCACAGTTCTGCACCTGGTCCCGTGCTCCGCTCCTCCCGGACACTAAGACGTCGCTGCGCTGCTCCCAGACGTCGCTTACGCTCCCCCTGGTCACTGCTCCGCTCCCCCTTGCTGACCAGACGTCGCTGCACTGGGTCCCAGCTGCAGACCTCTGCCCGCTGCTGCAGCCTCCAGTGCCCCGGTTGTCGTTATGGTCGCCCCTGTCAAACCGTTGGGGTCCCTCGTCGCCGGTGCGCGGTTCCTACTTGGCTGAGCCGGGACGTGGACCGATCCACCCTCAAGTTCGCCCGTGGAAGAGGGCGAAAATGGACATTTGTGGACTCGAGGGTGGGTGGTTGTGTTTTAGGGGAGGAGGTGGCCGTTTCGTGGCCTGTGTCTTGTAAAGACAAGGGGGGGGATGTGTAAGATAGCGGGTTGTGAGAGACAGCAGGGAGGGGGTTAAAACCTCCCTGCAAAAGAAACATGTGAGAATGCACTTTTTGGTTTATTGTTTAAATTTAATTGTTTAATTCTTTTATTAATTGATCATCCGCACCTGGGCGTTATTGGGGAATTAGACCCAGGTGTGGAGTTTAAAAGGAGAGCAGGCAGTCTGTTCGAGGCTGCTGAGGAGAAGGAGGCAGAAAGGGGTGCTCTGCTTCCTGGCAGTCGTGAGGTAAAGTGCTGTTTCAAACCAGTGTGTTTTGTGAGGACGGGGAAACAGCGTAGCTGTCCCGTGTTAGTCAGGGAGTTCCTGTGTGTTAGTTAGTGCTCATACAGAGCTAGGTGTTTGTTTTGTATTTTGTTTATT
This sequence comes from Acipenser ruthenus, assembly GCF_902713425.1. Lineage (NCBI taxonomy): Eukaryota > Metazoa > Chordata > Actinopteri > Acipenseriformes > Acipenseridae > Acipenser > Acipenser ruthenus. The sequence continues at coordinate 77,440,105 of NC_081189.1, forward strand.
AAACATAGCGCACCAGCGCTTAAAAATCAATTTCTGTCGTGTTGGGTCTATTTTTAAAGGGGCAACGAACCCGAGAGTGGTGCAATCGTTTACAATATATATATATATATATATATATATATATATATATATATATATATATATATATATATATATATATATGTATATATATGTGTGTGTTACACTCAGTCAGGACAGTCAATCGCCGACAAAAATAACCATTTCACGATTTGTGGATTTACAAATTATCAAAGAATGAAATGAAAGCTCTTTTGTACAGCGGTATCAACGCTATGCTTTAGTGTGCCCTCCGCCTGTGTGTGGATTGCCTTGCCCTGTGTGATGCGCCTTCTTGCGCTAACCGAGATCGCTACAATATTGTAATGAGATGTACTAAAGCTGTGGTCAATTGTGACACTTACAATTGCATCAATTTGTTAAGAACATTTGAAAGCATGTTTTAAACAGTCGCAACTGTTGCTGGCATTTCCCAGTCTGCTTTTTCTCGAGCTTTGCCAGCTGTGTTCAATGCATTTTTGAGGTGAACACTCAAGTACCTAATTTTCAAACCTTGAAAACGAATTTCTATGACATTTCTGGTTTCACCAATGTGTTGGGAGCAAGACTGTACACATGTGCCACTAAGCCCTCCAGCTCATTCTCAGCATCTATATAGGACCATGATCTATTGTGTGTTAACTGTATAGGCTACCAAGTAGACCAAGTTAAAAAATGACAATAATTAAAATAAAATAAGAAACCCTAAAATCATTTAGTTTCAATTTAAAATAATCTTTTATTCGCATTGTACACCAATGTGTGCAATGCAGCATTAATTATTTTGTGTTACCAATAGGCTAAAGTACAATTGATTTTACTACTGTGCTGTATACTGTAGGCCTACTGTACAGATTTATATTTTTACAAAATGTAATGTGTAGCGTACACAAACACATTTGTGTTATTTCAGCGCAATGATTTACATCGAGAACTGTAAATGTATGAGTGTGCAATTATATTGTATTGTTTTTAAACCCGACACCTCCTTATGTCCTTATAGCGAGGGGCTACTGTATGACTATGAAAAGCTTTTTGGGGGTGAAGGTTGGGGCCCCACTATAGAATCTGATTGGATTAAACTGCATTATATATATATATATATATATATATATATATATATATATATATAATCAGTATTAAAATAGGTAAAATGAATACTGAACAGAATGCATTGTATAGATGACATTTACATTTAACAAAAACAATGTTATTTTGATTCTTGTACACTTGCATGTATAGACGTTGTCCTTCGGGCACCCTCTGCTGCAGCAAACCACAACTCAACTGCTGCTATTTTATTTGAAAAAAATGTGCACAACTCTCGCTAAAGATGACGTACATGATATTTAAATAAGTGTATTGCGGCTCTCTTCATTAACATATTTTTTCTTAGTACATACGACAAAATCTGCACTTTGCGAATCGTCGTAACGAAAATGCAAATTGCGGTATTATTGCGCTGCGACTGGCCCATCTTAGTATAACATCTACCCAAAGAGGATTGCTTTTTTTACGCAAAGATACAATCCCATCAGCACTCTGAGTCTGGTCAGATTCTCAGTCTCGCGACTAAATGAAAACAAAATCCTTTCTACGTAAATAAGAGCATATATTTCCAGTTAAAATTCAAGGTCTCTTAAACTGTTAATATAATTGAATGTAACTTTTTTTTTTTAATGCACACCCAACATTCACATTCATATTAAGTTTTTCTTTTAAATTTCATGAGTAGCCAATTGTGCAAAATTACATTACACTCAAAAACCATACATACCAATATATCATGCACCAGAATACAACTTAATAGAAAAAGAAACGTTTCTTTGTAGCAAGTCCTCCGCCCAGTCCTCGTTGTCATGGTTTCTTGCATGCTCTGCTTCCGTGACCTTCTTTTTCAAGCTTGTCTGAGATACAGTGACCAGTACAGGCTGCTGTTGCTGCTATTTGGTGATGTCTGTTGAGGATCAAGTTTCACTGCACCGTATCATTCAACCATTCCGTGTGCCGTTGGGATTGGAAAAAAAAAAAAAAAACGGGACCCAGACAAGCACGGGTGCAACAGTTGAGGTAAGCATGTACTGATTATATTCCTTTTAAATTCAGTGTTGAATACTAAAGGCTGAAGCGACTCACTTTTTTTGGTTGGTTTGTTGGCAGCAATGTACATTCCAGCCACTGTCAAATGATTTTTTTTCGTTTTCTTTCATTTGTATGTATATAAAATATATATGTGTATGGCAGTAGGTTACGTACGGATATTCCGTCACGTTTTTTTTTTTTTAGCAAATTATGTATTTATTAGCGAGTTGCGGGTAGATTTATGTATGCTTCGTATTTATGTATGATTCTTATGTTTTAGTGGAATCGTGAGGGCCGTCGGTGGGTGGAGTAGGCATATCGAACGAGTTCGAACGATTGTGTCTTTTTTTCTTGGGTTGTGTATGCTGACAACCTGTTGATCATATCTTTAGTGGGAGGTGGGAAGCAACACCACACTACAACTATCCAATCAGCCCAGCCCCGTGAGATGCAGGTGACAGGGAACGTTTTCAAAACAGAGAAGTCTGATGAGATAGAGGGACAGTATTTTGTAAACCAAATTTTACAAATCTTTTAAACTCTGAATACAAAAAATACAAGACCAACTGTCAAAGCCATAATTTACTTCTGTAGTTTCATAGTTTAGTTCAGTATTTGTTTTGTTATTATTATTATTATTATTATTATTATTATTATTATTATTTTGTAGTGGCCATCCAGTAAGGAAGATAATTAAGGCAGTAGTAAACACGAATCCTCCTCAACCAAAGACACAGGCACTTCTGAGCAAAAGAGGATTAGTATACAAGTTACACTGCAATGTATTTATACTGTATAACAAATTAATGTGTTCAAATTAATTGAATACCACTCAAAACTGGCAATTTTTGATCATATTGTGATGAAGATGTCTATTGTTATGCATTCCAAAAGTGCTACTGTACATAGTAACTTTAGTGTATTGTTACATCCTTATGTAACTGTAATGTTGTGAAATTGGTTCTTTCATTTAAAAAAGTAGGTTTTGTAAAAGGCTTGCTAAAAGTTGGGCAAAGCAAGTTTAATCAACAGATTGTTGTTTGTTGAAAAAACACAAGGATTAAAACCTGTTAAGTTCATTAAAATGATTAATTAGACACATTTTCTAAAGTGCCTCTTTGTTTCCAAACTTCTCCAGCAAACCAAGTTTCCACAGTGACACTTTTGCTGAGTTCATCACTTGATTACATTATTTATAAATGACATCTGAAAAAAATACACTTTTTATTGTATGGCACAGTCTCATCAGGTTTATAAGGAAAATATTTTTTTTTTAGCTTTGTAAACATTAACATTTTGAAACATTATCCAAACATGAAAATAACTATGCTAGTTTTTAGTTAACTACTATTTATTATATAAAAAAATATATAATGTAATTACTGGCACATTTTAAAGCTTTGCTTACCTACTAATGGTGTGTATGCGTGTGTGACAAAGCCAATTAATGCAGCTTCTATATATGGCCATTTCCAAATGGCAATCCAACATTAACAGCATTAACAGGCTGTAACCTTGTTCTGAGTCTTCATATACAACTGATTTCTGTTGCTGACTCTGCCATCTTTGTATCTTTCTGCATAAATTGTATGCACATTGTCCTTTGTCCTGAGGCAATAGCTCCAGAAACATCCCCTATTCTAAGTTGGTAAATCAGCAAAACAAATTCATGTTTAATGATATGAAATACACAAAACACTTGGCATATAGTCTAAGGATTGCACACTAGTTATTTTACGTTGATAAATGTACTGTATTATTAAGTAGTGATAGGTTAGTAAGTATTTATGTTTGTTTAATACAGAAAAAAATATAAATATAAAAATATATAATATAATAAAAAAAACAGTGTTTTCATTCCCATTTTCAATAGTAAAAGAAATAAAAAATGATTTGCCATTTTCCTATATAAAACCAGGGTTATATTCAATGGACCCTGTTCACAAAGCTTAAAATACAGATTTTTGACCTTTTGTTGCTTCTGTATGGTTAGTATCTAACAGCAGAGCACAGTTTCATGAATATGAAACTAAGTCCAATTCTACAAACTGACTTTAAAAAGCCTTTAAATTCCTTAAATCACAAGTTAAAGCTTTGAGAATAGACCTCACTACTGTACGTGCAATCTTCTGGATTTGTTGTATACATAACTGTATTCAGGATGCTTTGAAATATTTTAAATATGTCTTTCCTTTTTGCAGGTCCTGATTCACTTAGCACTATTTGGCGAAAATGATCAAAACAATAGGTAAGTTATAAAACTATTTATTGTAAAGCATAAAGATGGGGGTAAACTAACACTCAAGAGGGTGTTTTGCCAAACATTTATTGAATTCAACTAAATATTGGTCTCCACCAAGTCACCTGCATCTATTTTGACACTGCTTATGATTTTTTTTAAACGTTTTTGTAATCGTGGCTGGATTTAAATTGAAGAAACTGTAGGTACTTCTTATTTCCCCAATAGAACTATGCTTTTTTCCATTATTTTAACTTTAGGTAAGTTGATGGAATGATTATGAAATAGAAGGCCTTTATGTTCAGGTAACCATGCTCTGTGGCTAACAGTGTTTTTTTGTTTGGTTTTGTTGTGAATGTTTTTTTTTTAATCATTATTATTTTATTTTTAATCCATAGCAACATTGCAAAGTTGCAAACTAACTTTATTACCTCTCACAGACCATTTGAGGTAGCGATTTCATGTTTGCAGGTTATATTTAAATTAGTTATTGACCATGACAATGAATTATGAACAAATATTGTTACCGTACTGAGGTCATGCAGCGTTTTAAATTTTAATTTAAATCTAGTAACAGTGCTCCCTCGTTACAAGGCAGGCCTTTAAACCTCGGAACAGGTTATAGGTCAAAATGGTCAGGGCTCCCCTTTGCACTATAATGCCTACACAAGCAGTTATATTCTCTTTATATGATTTTCTCACTAACATTCCAGTACCAGTTTTACCTAGAACAAAATACACTGTTTAACTGCCACATTTTTCAAAAAAATCTCTGGTCATAAATATTATGCTGACCACACACTTTGAGGCAATGGCTTTACAGGTGGCACACAGCTGTGTTCTACAATTAATTTAGTCAAGTTCTATTGACGGCGTTGTTCAGTAAGTAAGCAATAAGGCATGACAGGGTGTGTGATATACTCTAATATCGACACGCACCGGGCGCTTATAAAATGGATTAACTGACTAAATTGAAAAAAAAAACATTTTTTAATTAACAAAAAAGTCATTTTTATTTAATATCCTTCTACCTAAAACTGAGATAAGAAAAAATAGTCCCATATAACTTTAAAAAAAGAAATAATAAAACCACAAATTCATTAATTTAAAAACAAAAAAGCTATTTATAGAGGTTGAATTGAACATGGCCATTGAGAGTGTAGTTTTTCTGTATTTGATTCGTTATACAGTGCCTTGCGAAAGTATTCGGCCCCCTTGAACTTTGCGACCTTTTGCCACATTTCAGGCTTCAAACATAAAGATATGAAACTGTAATTTTTTGTGAAGAATCAACAACACGTGATACACAATCATGAAGTGGAACGAAATTTATTGGATATTTCAAACTTTTTTAACAAATAAAAAACTGAAAAATTGGGCGTGCAATGGGGTATGTCTCTATCAGTTTTGCACATCGAGAGACTGAAATTTTTGCCCATTCCTCCTTGCAAAACAGCTCGAGCTCAGTGAGGTTGGATGGAGAGCATTTGTGAACAGCAGTTTTCAGTTCTTTCCACAGATTCTCGATTGGATTCAGGTCTGGACTTTGACTTGGCCATTCTAACACCTGGATATGTTTATTTGTGAACCATTCCATTGTAGATTTTGCTTTATGTTTTGGATCATTGTCTTGTTGGAAGACAAATCTCCGTCCCAGTCTCAGGTCTTTTGCAGACTCCATCAGGTTTTCTTCCAGAATGGTCCTGTATTTGGCTCCATCCATCTTCCCATCAATTTTAACCATCTTCCCTGTCCCTGCTGAAGAAAAGCAGGCCCAAACCATGATGCTGCCACCACCATGTTTGACAGTGGGGATGGTGTGTTCAGGGTGATGAGCTGTGTTGCTTTTACGCCAAACATAACGTTTTGCATTGTTGCCAAAAAGTTCGATTTTGGTTTCATCTGACCAGAGCACCTTCTTCCACATGTTTGGTGTGTCTCCCAGGTGGCTTGTGGCAAACTGTAAACGACACTTTTTTTATGGATATCTTTAAGAAATGGCTTTCTTCTTGCCACTCTTCCATAAAGGCCAGATTTGTGCAGTATACGACTGATTGTTGTCCTATGGACAGAGTCTCCCACCTCAGCTGTAGATCTCTGCAGTTCATCCAGAGTGATCATGGGCCTCTTGGCTGCATCTCTGATCAGTCTTCTCCTTGTATGAGCTGAAAGTTTAGAGGGACGGCCAGGTCTTGGTAGATTTGCAGTGGTCTGATACTCCTTCCATTTCAATATTATCGCTTGCACAGTGCTCCTTGGGATGTTTAAAGCTTGGGAAATCTTTTTGTATCCAAATCCGGCTTTAAACTTCTCCACAACAGTATCTCGGACCTGCCTGATGTGTTCCTTGTTCTTCATGATGCTCTCTGCGCTTTAAACGGACCTCTGAGACTATCACAGTGCAGGTGCATTTATACGGAGACTTGATTACACACAGGTGGATTCTATTTATCATCATTAGTCATTTAGGTCAACATTGGATCATTCAGAGATCCTCACTGAACTTCTGGAGAGTGTTTGCTGCACTGAAAGTAAAGGGGCTGAATAATTTTGCACGCCCAATTTATCAGTTTTCTATTTGTTAAAGTTTGAAATATCCAATAAATTTCGTTCCATTTCATGATTGTGTCCCACTTGTTGTTGATTCTTCACAAAAAATTACAGTTTCATATCTTTATGTTTGAAGCCTGAAATGTGGCAAAAGGTCACAAAGTTCAAGGGGGCCGAATACTTTCGCAAGGCACTGTACTTCTTGTAATTTTTGGTTTGTTTATTACATTTTAAAGTAAAATATTACTGCCCATTATCATCATGACACAGCACAAATGAGTCTGCCTTTAAATCACACAGACCCTTCCTCACAAGACCTGCAGTAGTATCAGGTGAGAGTGCGTTTTTTTAATCATCCTTTATTAACCGGGGTAGTAACAGGAGGCATCCATATCAGATTTGTGCTACAGCTTCACAGTGGCGAGAAAGACGTTGCATGGAATACCCGGTTACTTATCAAACTGACATTGTAGTTTACGGCTGGACAACATGGATAACTACAGGGCCAGTGTTAAGAAACAATGTAAAACAATGCTGGGCAGAGCAGAAGAGATACTATTGTACCTGGACAAATTTAAACGGTACGATGGGAATTGTCAAGATGCATTTATAAATGTTCTGCATCAGATCACACAGCTGTGTAGGGGGTGGGTCCAGTGGCAGCAGGCAGGCAGGCAGACCGACCAGAGGAGAAGAACGGAGAGACCGGGAGCAACGGCAACAAAACATCCATTTAACCACCAGTCTCTTTTAAGAGTGACCCAAATCTTTCGTAAAAAGCTGAAATTTTAGATATATTTTTTAAACTATTTATTTCCTAAATGGGATATGGAAACGCTGTAGTTCAGGGAGAAGGAGCAGAATGGCGAGTTTTGAACTGATTTGAATACTTTTGCTTTTTTCACTACTTTAATTAATGATTGGTGTCCGATTCAGACTCATTCAATATGTCATGTACAAGTCGCTTTCTCAAAAGGTCATTTACATAAATCTCGTCAGTCATATTTATTGTGATAAATTCCAATATGTCTGCTGTTTTTTTCTCTCAAAATTCTAGTGGTGTAATGATATCTACCAGTGATTTGCCTCTTTTTCAAAAGAAGTGCCGACCCATGGAGATATGCTGTTATATCAACACCCCCATGTGCCCTGTTTTGACCAATCAGGATAGAGTATTTAAAATGTTTATTTTATAAACATGAAGGGGTACATGTACTAAAGTGTTGCGCCTGTCGCAATAATCGCAAACAAGTCGGAAGTCTTGGGTGAAATATACTAAACAAGCGCAATGCTGTTAGCGACTTTTTAGGGAATGCTTTGCAGCAGCAGTTTTTCTTTGCGGTTCAACCTGAGATGAATATGTAATTATGGGCGTTCCTACATAAATTTGCAAAAAGGGGGTGGAGATGGTGCAAATGAGGGTTCACAAATATTATAATGAGATGTATGAAAGCTGTAGGCAATTGCAACACTTAAAATTGCATCAATTTGTTCAGAACTTTTGAAAGCATGTTTTAAACAGTAGCAATTGTTTTTGACATTTCCCAGTCTGCTTTCTCTCGTGCGTTGCCAGTTGTGCTCAATGTATTTTTGAGTACCAGTACCTAATTTTCACTAAAGTCAGGGTGTACTTACAAGCCTTGAAAATAAATTCATATTTCTGGTTTTCCCAGCATGTTGTGAGCAATAAACTGCATACATGTGCCACTAACCCCTCCAGATCATTCTGATTTGTATAGGACCATGGTCTGTTTTGTGTTAACTGTCTAGGCTACTAAGTAGACCAAATTAAAAATAATAATAATTAAAATAAAAATTTAAAAAACCCTAAAATCATTTAGTTTCAATTTAAAATAATCTTTTATTCGCATTGTACACAAATGTGTACAATGCAGCAGCATGATTTATTTTGTGTTACCAGTAGGCTAAAGTAAAAAGAAAGTATGCTAGGTATTCATTTGATTTTACTACTGTACTGTATACTGTGTAGGCTTACTGTACAGATTTATATTTTTACATAATGTAATGTGTAGCCTGCACAAAACATATTAGTGTTATTTCAGCACATCTACCCCTAAATGTTACAGTACTACATTGTCTTAATCACTGCTACAGATATTTTTTCACATATCCAAAGTATTCCATCTGAGATGCCATTCCCTATACATTATTCCTCCATGGATGTTTGTTCTTGTTATTCAGAAAATCTCATTACATTTACATTTTTGCTTACTGTACAGTATATATGGATATCTCCCATTTCAAGTGATACAGCTCCAGATCTTATTACCCTTTCTTAAGTTGCTGTGCTGTGCTATTACCAACAATGCATTAAATCAATCATATTTACAGATACCCAGGGGGGCATTGCAGGCAGGAATTTTGCATTCAAGCCAATTCTTTAAGCTCCATGTGGATAACAGGAATTTCTGAAGAAAGGTTAACAGATTAGCTCCTTTACTGTTAATAGTTTGAAAAGTAGGGCCAGTAGTTACAGCTGACAATTTCTTAAACCACTGTAAAAGATACAAGTTGTCAGTTTTAATTTAAAATGAACCTGCTTTAAATCCTGTGATACAGTGAAATACAATTTTAAAGAAGGTACTTGCCATTTTGCATTTTGTTTTGACATTCTGAATTTAGAGTGAGACTGTACATTATATAAGGAAACAAAAATAAAAATGTTAAAGATGGGGTTTGTATTTTATTTGCGGTGGTCTGCTTAGGAGGCATGCTGTTTACAGTAGGTGGGCCAGTTCACCAGCTTCAAATTGTCATGGCAACACGCTTGAGAAGGTAGGGAAGGCTGTGTGCAGTGGAGCAGAAATAATTCACTGTTGTGCAACACAGAAACACTGTCTATAATCCGCTTAAACCCAAGCTGACCAATAGAGCTTTTGCAGATGACAAACCTTAAGTACCATACTATATTTCACTCTAGCTGCTTGACATTGCTGTTTTCTCTTATTACCACAGTTGTAGAGTGAAGACTTATTGAAAGTAAATAAAATGGATTTGCCATGCAAACTAAGCTCTGGAACCATATGTGGTTTGTAAAGTAACTGTCATAAAAGTGATTTTTATGCTGGTACTTTTTCAAATGTTGGTGGCCTGGGATTGATCCTAAAGAATGTTTGTTTATTTAAAGGAACCCATCTCAGGCTGTTTATTTTAGGTTGAGAGATTAGCCAGCCATAAGCACCAAAATAACACAATTAAGTTACTTGGCTAATGAGTTGCCTTGAGGAATGTAGCACTTAAGTGTTTTTTTTTTTTTTTTTTTTTTTTTTTTTTGGGGGGGCCAATGTTTACATTTACACCATTTTTTTTTTCTATAACGAATATGACTTATAGTTCATTTGAACACAATTACAAAACATAATCTATTCAAATTTATTTGTCAGAATTTAGATTTTTGAATGAAGTTTAAAAACTGAGATTCGGGAGAAGGGACAATCCTCAAAACACATCGCTAACCTGATAATCAGGAAGTTTAGCAAGTTTAACTAAACAAATTCTTATGCAGTTCTTCAATAAAAAAATAATAATACAAAAACACATTTATATTCATTTAAGTTTAGGATGTTGTCCTGACTCGCTCAAGTCTTCATAAATACATTTCACTTATAAGCTGGTGCCGCTGTTTTTTACCACCTCACTCCATCTGTAAAGAATTCATTTTTCCTAGTCCCTTGAACTTCCATACTATATGTTTTGCACACATGAGACTAATACACTGTAAATGGCACACTGTTGATTCTGTCTCTTAGTTATGAACTCTTTTTGACCCGAGGAACACTGGATAATGTTCTATAAAGTGGTGTGGGAGTCCGGAATTACTAAGAGTAATCATATTGTTTTCCTCTTTATAATCCCTTGCTGGTGATACATATCCTTGGCAGGGGATATAGGGGAGATAAGCAGACATATGTTTTGCATCTATCTAGAGAACTGCTTGTCCCACTGTGATACAATTTGCTAAGGACCTTCTTATAGCACAAGCTTCATGATCTATATGGAGGCTATCTCCATAGGCTGTCTGCCTGTAGGTCACACATCTGTGAACATAATTTAGATCATGTAATCAAATAAACTATAAAATTATATCTTTAAAGTATACTGGAAGCCATAATCATGATACAGTATTTCATGTTAGATTTAAAAAAAAGTCACAGCTCTGTCAGCTTTTCATTAAGTACAGTATAGAGTCAATTATCTGAACTAATTGGGACCAATACTAGTTTGCATAATCGATTGTATGGATAATTAAATAGGTATTAATAACAATTACTGTACCTTTAATAATATATAGAATACAGTAACACACAACTACTTAGTACACAAGGTCACGAAAATCGTGAATTTGAAGAAAAGTCTGAAATCTTGGAAATGGATGTAGAAACACTTTTGGTTTGGCTCTTCGTGTTTTTCCTTTAGAAAATACAGTATGTCTTGCATTGAAAATGCAAATCTGTGAGTATCTATAAATTGTTTGGTTGTGTACACACAGCATTTACGTGTAGCTATGTAGGTCAGTGAATGAGATAGCTGAGCAAGCAAGCATGTAAATCAGTGATAGCTAAAATGCAAATAAAATGTGAGTGAGCTGTTTTCTGGAAAGACAGACGAGCACATGTATCGGAGAACACAAGACTTACAAACATGGTGTTTGTTTCAGAATCATGCTGTGCAGCTTCACTATTTTCTGTACGGGACGCTTCGTGTCGCAGCCCTTTTGACTGCGCAAAGTGGTCGCAGCTGTTGTTCATACTTTAAATACTGACTGCATTCGCGAGATTGGATACATTTACATTTAAGTAGATGTGCTGAGTTTGTACCTCTATACAACAGGATTAAAAAAAATCTAAAGCAACGCCATTGGTACATCTGTCCTCTCAACCAACAGAGAGACATGGGTATGTGAAAGTGAGAGATATTTCAGGTATTTTAGAATGACAGGTGAAAGGTTTGATGATCTGTGAAGGCTGTACGCCTTTACGCACGTCGCACGTCGCTGCAAGGTTGTAGATTTTTCCACAGGGTCAGAGACCCTCAACTCCAACCAGAAATTATGTCTGAAGTATGTACTGTAAGTTTTGTACTCTAAAGTAACTTTTAAACTTGTCAGTTGTCAAAAGCAATAGTCTTTATGTTATTGGTTTTGGTGTACTATTTAAAAGCCTTTGTGTATGTTGATGTAGCTAAAGCTACATTATTTGGTGAACTTTCTGTGAATTCTTGGTTTATTACTGCACCTCGCCCGTAAAATGTACTAAAATTTACCGTGCCAAAATCGTAGACTTACTGATGATATATAGTTAGTAACCTATTCTGTCACATTAAGCATACACAATTACAAATCTTTACAAATCATTAAATTAATGCAATTCACTAAAACTTTTAACACCTACAGTTAAGTTAATTAAATACTGAAATATAAACGTAGGGGACCTACCATATACCAAACTTTGAAAATCAATACAGAACACAATTCAGCACAACTTTGACACATTACAGAACTTTAGGAATCATTAAACTTCAAAAATGCAGTAAAATGTTTCTATAGTTTGATACTTGCTGTTAAGGCATTGTAATAACATGCAATTGAAATGAATACAATAACAGTTCTTGTCTGCTCAATAACATAGACAGGCTCTCCAACCCTTACTGATGAAATAGAAGAAAAATCAAGAACGAGGTGACTGTTTGTTTTAAATTGCTTAACTGCAACAATTTAAAGCACACAATGCTCCATCTAAGGTTTTGATGGTCTGAATAATTCTGTAATTTGCTTCAGTCTGCTGGTCCTTTTTTTGGCAGATAAATCTTGTAGCTGTTTTAGCAGCAGAAGCTGTGCGTAATACACCACACGTAATCCATCATGTGATTACAGGTGTGTTCAGTTGATTAGACAGTACGGTAATCAAAGATCGGATAATTGACTCTACTGTACATGGAAAACTACAAAGTGGTATGTAAGTCAATATGTTAATGTAACATTATTAAGCAGGTTTCATTCGACTTTATGAAGCAAAATGTGTTTATTCTCTAGGGTGATGCAAATCTTTTGGACATAGCTGTATACAGTCAGCACTGTTTATATATATATATATATATATATATATATATATATATATATATATATATATATATATATATACAGTACTGTGCAAAAGTTTTAGGCAGGTGTGAAAAAATGCTGTAAAGTAAGAATGCTTTCAAAAATAGACATGTTAATAGTTTATATTTATCAATTAACAAAATGCAAAGTGAGTGAACAGAAGAAAAATCTACATCAAATCAATATTTGGTATGACCACCCTTTGCCTTCAAAACAGCATCAATTCTTCTAGGTACACTTGCACAAAGTCAGGGATTTTGTAGGCATATAGTCATGTGTATGATTAAACAATTATACAGGTGCTAATGATCATCAATTCAATATGTAGGTTGAAACACAATCATTAACTGAAACAGAAACAGCTGTGTAGGAGGAATAAAACTGGGTGAGGAACAGCCAAACTCAGCTAACAAGGTGAGGTTGCTGAAGACAGTTTACTGTCAAAAGTCGTACACCATGGCAAGACTGAGCACAGCAACAAGACACAAGGTAGTTATACTGCATCAGCAAGGTCTCTCCCAGGCAGAAATTTCAAGGCAGACAGGGGTTTCCAGATGTGCTGTCGAAGCTCTTTTGAAGAAGCACAAAGAAACGGGCAACGTTGAGGACCGTAGACGCAGTGGTCGGCCAAGGAAACTTACTGCAGCAGATGAAAGACACATCATGCTTACTTCCCTTCGCAATCGGAAGATGTCCAGCAGTGCCATCAGCTCAGTATTGGCAGAAAACAGTGGGACCCTGGTACACCCATCTACTGTCTGGAGAAGTCTGGTCAGAAGTGGCCTTCATGGAAGACTTGCGGCCAAAAAGCCATACCTCCGACGTGGAAACAAGGCCAAGCGACTCAACTATGCACGAAAACACAGGAACTGGGGTGCAGAAAAATGGCAGCAGGTGCTCTGGACTGATGAGTCAAAATTTGAAATATTTGGCTGTAGCAGAAGGCAGTTTGTTCGCCGAAGGGCTGGACAGTGGTACACGAATGAGTGTCTGCAGGCAACAGTGAAGCATGGTGGAGGTTCCTTGCAAGTTTGGGGCTGCATTTCTGCAAATGGAGTTGGGGATTTGGTCAGAATTAATGGTCTCCTCAATGCTGAGAAGTACAGGCAGATACTTATCCATCATGCAATACCATCAGGGAGGCATCTGATTGGCCCCAAATTTATTCTGCAGCATGACAACGACCCCAAACATACAGCGAAAGTCATTAAGAACTATCTTCAGCGTAAAGAAGAACAAGGAGTCCTGGAAGTATTGGTATGGCCCCCACAGAGCCCTGATCTCAACATCATCGAGTCTGTCTGGGATTACATGAAGAGAGAGAAGCAACTGAGGCTGCCTAAATCCACAGAAGAACTGTGGTTAGTTCTCCAAGATGTTTGGGCCAACCTACCTGCCGAGTTCCTTCAAAAACTGTGTGCAAATCTACCTAGAAGAATTGATGCTGTTTTGAAGGCAAAGCGTGGTCACACCAAATATTGATTTGATGTAGATTTTTCTTCTGTTCACTCACTTTGCATTTAGTTAATTGATAAATATAATCTATTAACATTTCTATTTTTGAAAGCATTCTTACTTTACAGCATTTTTTCACATCTGCCTAAAACTTTTGCACAGTACTGTATGACTGGAGAGGACAATCATAGTGAGAAACCATGGCCCACAATTATAATTCCCAAGGGGTCTTTAGTTTCCCACTATGAGCCGAGGTCTGCAATCCATATTTGTTTTATGAAATAGTCAAGAAAGTAAGTGAGGCAAGGTTGTGTACTAAATATGATTTTATATATTTTGTTTAAATATAGCTGTTACAGAACAAATAAATAAATTACTTTGTCTCTGTGGCATAGAATTCTCAGAGGAGTGTTGAGTTTGTGAACGTCGTAATTGTTTACATCGTCGAGTTGGATTTGTTTGAATTATAACCGCCTCTCCAGTTATGATAAAACTTGCTAAGCGGTATGATATTGTGAGTATCAGTATTTTGGGGTATAGCGAGGTATCTGCCAATCTGTCTGTATAACTTTTTCTATTTTAACATAGCAGGATTGTTGGGAATTGTTTAACTTTTGATTCTGGATTAAACAGCTCTGATATTATTTTGGCAGAATGTTTAAGACACTTGTTTATACATTACACCCTCGCTATAACACCCTTCATTATAACAAACCTGGACCCCATTGGTCGAACAGCCTATGAGCGACAGGCACGGACCACAGGTGCTGCTTGTGATTGGCCGTGGAGTGGGACAAGGTGGTACTAATGGAGCTAAAGACCAGTGACAGGGGGAGTGTTTGTTGTTGTGAGAAGCAGAGAGAGAAGCAAATAAACAGACAGTATTGTTCCACCCTGAGATTCCTTTGAAAAATGAATTTGTTTTATCGGCGCTTTTTGTACTGCGTTTGAATTATTTAGCAAATTGGATAAAGCAAAGGCAGAATACTGCATACATGAGACGAACAGGTACCTGTCGTTCATTCTGATTGTCCTTTCGCTATAACAAACCCTCGATATAACAAACAAAAGGCTCGCACCTCAACAGGTTCGTTATAGCGAGGGTGTACTATATATATATATATTAATTACTGTTTTTTTTTTTATTTTAGGTGAATGCAGTTCCAACGTCACTATCTCTAAATAATGATATCTCTCAAGCAACTAACTATGGCTTTTCTTGTTCAGTTCCTCTGAGTGAGTCATATGTAATAGCACAGCAAAATGGCAATCACGGTAACCACCTGGAGTCACCAGTTATTGCATTCTCAACACAGATGAATGCCAAGCCAATCACTGATGAGTTTGAACACTTAATCAAATCTATGGCACAGGTAAGAGATATGCCATGCCAGCATGATTATAATTAGGACTTGAACATTTTTTTAGCAATTTATTTAATTAAAACATCCTGAACCCTCATGACTGAAATATCATGTATAATAATTGCAGAATAAACATACAGCACATGATCTTAGACTACCTTATCTAATTGGGGTCTGTGAAACCACCCGCAAATGTTAAAGTGGTTACATTTTACAAGACAGCAATCATAGGTGTGGATGACAACTGTCTAATCCCTTATAAAAGTTTACCATAGTAAAAGCATAGTAAAGAAAAATGTATTCATTTTTCCTAGTCCCTTGAACTACCATACAATATAATTTGCACAAATGAGACTAATACACTGTAAATGGCACACTATTGATTCTGTCACTTAGCTATGAACTCTTTTTGACCCAAGGACACTGGATAATTTTCTATAAAGTGGTGTGGGAGTTTGTAATTACTAAGATATGATATCATATTGTTTTACTCTTTCTAATCCCCTGCTGGTGATACATACCCTTGGCAGTGGATTTAGGGGAGATAGGCATACATATGTTTTGCATCTATCTAGAGTCCAACTGTGATACAATTTGCTAAGGACTTTTTTTAGCTATAATAATACTTTGTAAAAATGAATTGTTCCTCAGGTTTTATTTTTTAGTGTCAGTTTAAACATACAGCACATGATATTGGACTACGTTACCTAATTGGGGGTCTGTGAAGAACTTAATAATCCTGTTATCCCTACAGGGCAGAGATGTGGAGTACATTGAGCTGGTAAAGCCATGCAGTGGAGGGCTGGGGTTCAGTGTTCTTGGTCTGAAGAGCGAAAACAGAGAAGAACTGGGGATCTTTGTGCAGGAAATTCAGGAGGCAGTGTGGCACATGGGTAAAAAGTTAAAAACTAGAAATGTATAGACACTGGGTTTTAAGTTTTTTGTAAGCTAAATAAAGTGTGATTCTATTAGCTGTTTTACGTTCGTCTGTGACATTATTTTTACAGCGCCAGAAAGCTGAAAGAGGCAGATCAAATCTTAGCCATCAATAGACAAGCGCTTGATCACTCATCAGCAAGCACTCGGCATCCTCCAGAAAGCCTCAGAGAAGGTCCAGCTAGTTATAGCGAGAGGTCCCATCCCTCAGCTTGTCAGTCCTATGGTCTCCCGAACACCATCTACAGCAAGCACAGTCTCTGCTCACTCCAGCACTGTAAGTACTCAAACGTGATCTGTTTAGTCATGCCTAACTGTTCTTTCATTGGAAAACACATATCTAGCAATACATAAGCAATTTCAATACTTGAACTTAAATGTAGTTAAGGCCTGGATTCATACAGTTCATCTGCATGTTTAGTGTGCCAGTAAAGGCTATTAATGACAGCATCTTTCCGTCACATTCATAAAGCCAAATGTACAGTGCCTTGCGAAAGTATTCGGGCCCCTTGAACTTTGCGACCTTTTGCCACATTTCAGGCTTCAAACATAAAGATATGAAACTGTAATTTTTTGTGAAGAATCAACAACAAGTGGGACACAATCATGAAGTGGAACGAAATTTATTGGATATTTCAAACTTTTTTAACAAATAAAAAACTGAAAAATTGGGCGTGCAAAATTATTCAGCCCCTTTACTTTCAGTGCAGCAAACTCTCTCCAGAAGTTCAGTGAGGATCTCTGAATGATCCAATGTTGACCTAAATGACTAATGATGATAAATAGAATCCACGTGTGTGTAATCAAGTCTCCGTATAAATGCACCTGCACTGTGATAGTCTCAGAGGTCCGTTTAAAGCGCAGAGAGCATCATGAAGAACAAGGAACACACCAGGCAGGTCCGAGATACTGTTGTGGAGAAGTTTAAAGCCGGATTTGGATACAAAAAGATTTCCCAAGCTTTAAACATCCCAAGGAGCACTGTGCAAGCGATAATATTGAAATGGAAGGAGTATCAGACCACTGCAAATCTACCAAGACCTGGCCGTCCCTCTAAACTTTCAGCCCATACAAGGAGAAGACTGATCAGAGATGCAGCCAAGAGGCCCATGATCACTCTGGATGAACTGCAGAGATCTACAGCTGAGGTGGGAGACTCTGTCCATAGGACAACAATCAGTCGTATACTGCACAAATCTGGCCTTTATGGAAGAGTGGCAAGAAGATATCCATAAAAAGTGTCGTTTACAGTTTGCCACAAGCCACCTGGGAGACACACCAAACATGTGGAAGAAGGTGCTCTGGTCAGATGAAACCAAAATCGAACTTTTTGGCAACAATGCAAAACGTTATGTTTGGTGTAAAAGCAACACAGCTCATCACCCTGAACACACCATCCCCACTGTCAAACATGGTGGTGGCAGCATCATGGTTTGGGCCTGCTTTTCTTCAGCAGGGACAGGGAAGATGGTTAAAATTGATGGGAAGATGGATGGAGCCAAATACAGGACCATTCTGGAAGAAAACCTGATGGAGTCTGCAAAAGACCTGAGACTGGGACGGAGATTTGTCTTCCAACAAGACAATGATCCAAAACATAAAGCAAAATCTACAATGGAATGGTTCACAAATAAACATATCCTGGTGTTAGAATGGCCAAGTCAAAGTCCAGACCTGAATCCAATCGAGAATCTGTGGAAAGAACTGAAAACTGCTGTTCACAAATGCTCTCCATCCAACCTCACTGAGCTCGAGCTGTTTTGCAAGGAGGAATGGGCAAAAATTTCAGTCTCTCGATGTGCAAAACTGATAGAGACATACCCCAAGCGACTTACAGCTGTAATCGCAGCAAAAGGTGGCGCTACAAAGTATTAACTTAAGGGGGCTGAATAATTTTGCACGCCCAATTTTTCAGTTTTTTATTTGTTAAAAAAGTTTGAAATATCCAATAAATTCCGTTCCACTTCATGATTGTGTCCCACTTGTTGTTGATTCTTCACAAAAAATTACAGTTTCATATCTTTATGTTTGAAGCCTGAAATGTGGCAAAAGGTCGCAAAGTTCAAGGGGGCCGAATACTTTCGCAAGGCACTGTATATGCCCTTTTTATTTAGCCCTAATATGTCCCTCTCCAAATTAGCATACATACTGGCTGATTCATAAAGGTTTAATGTGCCACTAATTTGCTGCAATGTGCTCTTAAATTACTGTCTCCTAATTTATGCTAGTAGCACAAGATGCAATGCCTCGAACATGTTTTTCCTAATGAAAATAATGACAATAAGTGTTGTTTCATACTGATATTGAGTATTTTTAAAGAACAGAACAGCAAGCTTGCTTTAAATGACTGGGCTTTACAAAGCACCTTTTTACAATGCTATACAGTTTGTAATATTGTCTGTTTTATTTATGCTTTACTGACGCTTTCCAACCAGCAGATGGCATCACAAGTATGTCTAACACTAAATGAACAGCACGTAGGTACAGTAGAACCTCATTTATCCACACCCCATTCATCCGCTACTTCAATTATCCACGGCTCCCTGATGAGCTGTATCTCTGAAATACAGTACATTATTGTCAATGTAGACTTATACCCGCAGTGCACAGACACACACACACACACATATTTAGTGCCAAATTGGACAACAAATAACCGTGATGATGACAGTGGCAGTGAGGAAGTAGACGCCAAGACAGCAGCGCTACAGATGCGAGGATTCATGTCTTGGTATGAACAGCAGAAGGATTCTGTGAAATTAGTTCTCTTGAGGCAGTTACTTAGTGAAGCCGAGCAAACATATTTTGCCTCACTGAAGCAAAATACTATGATGATCTCAAGGTTCAAAAGAACGACTTGCAGCAGTGAACTGTTTTTTTTACAAGCAAAAAAAAAAAAACATTTCTGTTGGTACGTATATTGTTGAAATGTAAGAGAAGTTAAAATTAGACAGCAGGCTTGTTTATTTAGTTGTAAAGTAAAAATAAATAAATAATAGAATTGTATTTTTTGTTTGAAATCCCAGCAAACTAGCAACACTTAGATACCATTATTTAATATTAATGCATAGAATAAATTAACGATAATACCTTGTGATATTTCTAGCTGCTAGACACACGACTTAGTTTATAGGAAAATTGTGAGCTTTGATGAGCTGAATAACTTATTCCCGTCATAAAATGTATTATGATCTTGTAGCTTTATAGTATTATTTTTATTTGTATGTATGTATTTATTTTATTTATTTATTTATTTATTTTTGGTAACAGAAAACTCTAGGGAAATGGGGTTGGAGGTGTATCACATTTTGATAAGATTTTGCTAGGCGTAACATTGTAAAAGTAAACTCATTTTAAAACATTCTTCTGTCTTTGTAATATACTGTATTGCATACATCTTAAGTAAACACTAATTTGGTTTACATTACTAGTTTCTGTATTTTACAGTATTCATGCATTTTAGTCACACGCAATGACACCTCATTTATCCATGGATTTCACACATCCATGGACCTATGTCTTCCCAGACACAGATAAACGGAGTTCCACTATATTATAACAATAACAATAATTATAATTAGGGCTTCTGTTTTTTGGTTTTTATTAATTACATTTTCAGGTGCTTATTTTTAGCTATTTTTTGAGTTTTATGTAAATGTTTTTTTTGTTTTGTTTTTTTCAGGCCTTTCGTTTTTTTATATACTGTATAAAATTATTGTTTTCGGTTACTTTTCAAAATGCTTTGGCGTTTTTTTCTGTCAAAATATGTATAGTAGTAACTTGATAGTACTTGCACATTTAAGTTGTACCTTCTTTCCTTTGCTGTCTTCCACAACGAAATCCTAATGGTCATGGGCACATTCTTCTGGGGTTTTTGTGTGTAGGCGTTTTTTTTACATTTCACCACAAGCATCCATTTCTAATTGTAATCTTGTTTTAAATCCCGCAGAGTCTCCAATAGAAATGTAATTGCTGCCACTCAGTAGTTGGGGTGGGTTTAAAGTATTCAGAACAAATCAATGATATAGGTACAATTCCGGAAGGAGGGACATTGCACAGCTGCACTGGGAAAGGTCTTTTATTTTGTAGCAAGGATTACTTAAAACTGCATATTCTAATATTCACTGAGGTCCAACTTTAAAATCATTTTAATTGACTATTGTACAAGGATTCTGCTAACTGCTTGCCTCACTCTGTAATCAGCCTCTGCAGATCCATTGGCAACATGTGGAGAGAATAGAGTTGGTGAATGATGGCACCGGTTTCGGATTTGGAATTGTGGGAGGAAAAACAACAGGCGTCATTGTGAAAACAATATTGTCGAGAGGAGTAGCTGATCAGGTATGGCTGTATTATAGAAGATAAAACCCTAAGCATGTGTTTGGAAACAAGCTGCACAGCTAATATGCTTGCTTAAACTGTATTTAAATAAATTAAATAATTAAATCAATTAAATACATGGTGTTACGGTACATTGCAGTATAATGTAAATGCAATATGTGGCCAACCTCCATTCAAATACTAAACAATATATGTACAGTCAACCCTCTTTATACCACTTGTTAAAGGCCATGGGCAAAAACGGGCAATAAGCGAGGGTGGCGTTATAGTGAGGGTCAAAAAAACAAAAAACACACACACAACCTTCGATTAACAGTATATGCCTAATCCCCGTGCCTAAATACAATTATACATTTTAAACACTCATGCTCATTACCCGCATTATATCCCGTGTACCAACTACAATACACCAACATTAACACACTACATACAACATAAAACACAAAAATACTCACAGGGGCGGGGCACATTGCCACACTTCCGCAGAGGGTCCAGGTGAGGGGTCACTTGGTTGGCAAGCCACAGGCAGGTGGGAGTTTTAGGTTCATATCCCAAACCAAACAGTCAAGAAGAAATTACAGGAAAACTAAGCTGCTGTTGACTCAAGTTTGTTAGTGGTAGATTGTTTTACCTTTTGGTTCCACAAGGTCAAGGGTTTAAGACCCTTTTACCTCATTCAGCTTTGGGTCACTGCTCATCTATGGAAAGATTTTAAATGTTGATTCCAGTAAGAAGATAGGAACTGCACATGTATTTTTCTCAGTCCTGCCTTCTCCCAGAATTACTTGTGTGAGTAATTCATACAAAAGTAGATACCGCAAAGTGATTAGGAATTAATTGTTTTTCTATAAGTGATGTAATCAGAATTTTGTTCTTTTTTTTTAATCACATGGTGAATGCAATTCAAGATTTAGTTCATTTTTAGGGAGGGTTTTAGGGAGGGTTAGGTCGGCCAGGGTGTCCTCGGCTCACCGCACACCAGCGACCCCTGTAGTCTGGCCGGGCACCTGCGGGCTTGCCTGTAAGCTGCCCAGAGCTGCGTTGTCCTCCGACGCTGTAGCTCTGAGGCGGCTGCACGGTGAGTCTGCAGAGTGTAAAGAAGCGGGCGGCTGACGGCACACGCTTCGGAGGACAGCGTGTGTTCATCTTCGCCCCTCCCGAGTCAGCACAGGGGTGGTAGCGGTGAGCTGAGCCTAAAAATAATTGGGCATTTCAAATTGGGGAGAAAATAATAAAAAAACTAATTGGCAACAACTAAAATTAAAAAATTAATAATAATAATAATAATAATAATATCTTTATTTTTATATAGCGCCTTTTAGGTGGTGGACCACTATCACAAAGCGTTTTACCGAAGTAGGCTGTGAACTGTGCATTATATGCAGAGTCACTTACAATAGGACATTGATTTAACATCTCATCTGCAGGTTAAGTGACTTGCTCAGGGTCACACAGTGAGTCAGTCAGTGGCAGACGTGGGATTTGAACGGGTGACCTTCTGGTTACAAGCCCTGGACTTTAACCACACTGCCTCCTTAATCACATAACAATGCAACAATTCTAGGAACATGTCATTGTTGTAGTTTGTGTATATAAAGTTCAATAATATACCAGTATGTGTACTAATGTATATTTACAGTGTTTTTTTTTTCTTTTGCTGTTTTTGTAGCATCTGAGCTGAAAGTCCTGAGAACTGTTGAGTTTACAAAGGTATGTTTTATGTGTTAAAACAAAAAATACAGTAGATTAATTGCTGTAAAATACATATGGGTATTTAAGTAAATTATCACCTTAATGAATGAGTGGTCTATTTTTCCTCCAAAGCGCGTGCCGTCAGCCGACCTCTTCTTTTACACTGCAGACCCACCGTGCAGCCTCCTCAGAGCTACCGCGTTGGAAGACAACGCAGCTCTGGGCAGCTTACAGGCAAGCCCGCAGGCGCCCGGCCAGACCACAGGGGTCGCTGGTGCACTGTGAGCCGAAAAAACAAATTAATTACAAATAAAAACCTGAAAAGTCTTCATTAGATAAGTATTCACTCCCTTTGCTATGGCACTCCTAAATAAGCTCAATTGCCTTCAGAAGTCACACAATAAGTTAAATAGAGTCCATCTGTGTGCAATAAAAGTGGCTCACATGATTTCAGATTAAATACACCTGTCTCCATTTAAAGCAAAGATACTACCATTAAATACACCTGTCACCATTCAAAGCAAAGATACTACCATGACCAAGGAGCTTTCAAAACAACTCCGGGATAAAGTTGTGGAAAGGCACAGATCGGGGGAGGGGTATAAAAAGATTTCAAAGGCATTGAATATCCCTTGGAGCACAGTCAAGTCGATCATTAAGAAGTGGAAGGTATACAGCACCACCCAGAATCTGCTTAGAGCAGGCCGTCCTCCCAAACTGAGCAGCCGGGTAAGAAGGGCATTGGTCAGAGAAGCCAGCAAGAGGCCAATGACAACTCTGAAAGACCTACAGTGTTCCATGGCTGAGATGGAAGAAACTGTCAATGTGTCAACAATAGTTCAGGTACTCCACAAATCTGGCCTGTATGGAAGAGTGACAAGAAGGAAGCCATTTCTGAAAAAAGCCCATGTAAAATTCTGCTTGGAATTTGCAAAAAGGCATGTGGGAGACTCTGAAAAGATGTGGCAAAAGATTCTGTGGTCCGATGAAACAAAAATTGAACTATTTGGCCTAAATGCAAAAGCATTATTTCTGGTGCAAACCCAACACAGCACATCACCCAGGTAACACCATCCCTACTGTGAAGCATGGTGGTGGTGGCAGCATCATGCTATGGGGATGCTTTTCATCGGCAGGGACTGGGAAGCTTGTCAGGGTAGAGGGCAAAATGGGGCAGCAGTGTGGAGTAGAGGTTAGGGCTCTGGACTCTTGACCGGAGGGTTGTGGGTTCAATCCCCAGTGTGGACACTGCTGCTGTACCCTTGAGCAAGGTACTTTACCTAGATTGCTTCAGTAAAAACCCAACTGTATAAATGGGTAATTGTATGTGAAAATAATGTGGTATCTTGTAACAATTGTAAGTCGCCCTGGATAAGGCCGTCAGCTAAGAAATTATTATTAATAATAATAATAATAATAAAATGGATGGAGCTAAATACAGGCAAATCCTTGAGGAAAACCTGCTTCAGTGTGCAAAAGACCTAAAACTGGGATGGAGATTCACCTTTCAGCAGGACAATGACCCCAAGCACACAGCCAAAGTGACACTGCAGTGGCTTAAAAACAAGAAAGTGAATGTTCTAGAGTGGTCCAGTCAAAGCCCGGAGTTGAATCCAATTGAGAATCTGTGGCAAGACTTGAAGATTGATATCCACCAACAATCCCCATCCAACTTGACAGAGCTTGAACAATTTTGCCAAGAAGAATGGACATATATTGCACGATCCAGATGTGCAAACATGGTATATATATATATATATATTGTAAAAGGATTAGACCCACTCGGGTTCGTTGCCCCTTTAAGAATACGACCCAGACACGAGAAATTGGATTTTATCAGCGCGGTTGCGCTATATTTTTAATAAACACCAAATTAAAACAAAGTACACAAAACAAACACCTAGCTCTTTCTGAGCACTAACTACACACGCAGGAACCTAACTATCACAGGACGGCTAAGCCATTTCCCTGTTCCACAAAAGTTAACCACACAGGTTTGCACTGTACCTTTCTCTCGGGACTGCCAGGAAGCAGAGCACTCCTTTCTGCCTCCTTCCATTCAGCAGCCTCGAGCAGACTGCTTGCTCTCTTTTTAAACTCCGCACCTGGGCCTAATTTCCAATAACGCCCAGGTGCGGATGATAATTAATAATAAAACAATTAAACCATTAAACAATTAAATCAACACAAATCAAAACAGAACACAAATCAAAACAGTGCATTTCTCTAGCAGGGAGGTTTTAACCCCCTCCCTGCTGTTTCTCATACCCCGCTATGTTACATATCCCCCCCCTTGTCTTTACAAGACACAGGCCACGAGACGGCCACCTCCTCCCCTAAAACATAACCACCCACCCTCAAGTCCACAAATGTCCTTTCTTGCCCTCTTCCACGGGCAGGCTTGAGGGTGGATCGGTCCACGTCCCGGCTCAGCCAGGTAGGGACCGCGCACCGGCGACAAGGGGACCCAACGGCTCAACAGGGGCGACCGGAGCGTAGACCGTGGCACTGGAGGATGCAGCAGTGGGCAGAGATCTTCCCCTGGGAACCGGCGCAGTGATGTCCGATCACCCAGGGGAAGCGAAGCAGCGAACAGGGGGAGCAAAAGCGACGTCTGGCAGCAGCCCAGCGACGTCTGGGTGCTCGGGAAGAGCGGAGCAGGGACCCAGGGGAAAAGCTGTGGCCAGTGCCGCAGACTCCTGAGCTCAAGGTCCAGCGCAGGAAGGTCCGGTAAGACCGGCCGGGTGTCCTGGAGCAAGGGGTGAGGGACTGGACGCAGCGGTGCCGGACTGGACCGTAGGGGCGGTGGTCGGGGCTGTGGTGGAGGTATGCTTTTCACCTCCCCCCTGGGCTCCGGAAGCGGCGGCTCCTCCCCTCTGGGCTCCGGAAGCGGCGGCTCCTCCCCTCTGGGCTCCGGAAGCGGCGGCTCCTCCCCTCTGGGCTCCGGAAGCGGCGGCTCCTCCCCTCTGGGCTCTGGCAGCGGCGGCTCCTCCTCTCTGGGCTCCGGAAGCGGCGGCTCCTCCCCTCTGGGCTCCGGAAGCGGCGGCTCCTCCCCTCTGGGCTCCGGAAGCGGCGGTTCCTCCCCTCTGGGCTCCGGAAGCGGCGGCTCCTCCCCTCTGGGCTCTGGCAGCGGCGGCTCCTCCTCTCTGGGCTCCGGAAGCGGCGGCTCCTCCCCTCTGGGCTCCGGAAGCGGCGGCTCCTCCCCTCTGGGCTCCGGAAGCGGCGGCTCCTCCCCTCTGGGCTCCGGAAGCGGCGGCTCCTCCCCTCTGGGCTCCGGAAGCGGCGGCTCCTCCCCTCTGGGCTCCGGAAGCGGCGGCTCCTCCCCTCTGGGCTCCGGAAGCGGCGGCTCCTCCCCTCTGGGCTCCGGAAGCGGCGGCTCCTCCCCTCTGGGCTCCGGAAAGCGGCGGCTCCTCCCCTCTGGGCTCCGGAAGCGGCGGCTCCTCCTCTCTGGGTTCTGGCAGCGGCAGCTCCTCCCCCTCTGGCTCGGGAGGCTGCGGAGCTCCGCTAGCCTGCTCCTATTCCAGGATTAACCGCTCCAATTCTGTTGGCTCCCTCCTTTTCACTGGAGCCAACCCCATCTCTCTCTCCCATCTCTCATTTTGCTCTCTTTGAGCGGCTGTATTTTTATTGATCTTCTCGATCAGTTCCCATAAATCCATATTTCTCTGGGTCGTAGGGGCGCCCACACTCTCTGCCACCATATGTAAAAGGATTAGACCCACTCGGGTTCGTTGCCCCTTTAAGAACTTGACCCAGAGACAGAAATTGATTTTTTCCAGCGCTCACGCGCTAAATTTTTAATAAACACCAAATTAAAACAAAGTACACAAAACAAACACCTAGCTCTTTCTGAGCACTAACTACACACGCAGGAACCTAACTATCACAGGACGGCTAAGCCGTTTCCCTGTTCCACAAAAGTTAACCACACAGGTTTGCACTGTACCTTTCTCTCGGGACTGCCAGGAAGCAGAGCACTCCTTTCTGCCTCCTTCCATTCAGCAGCCTCGGGCAGACTGCTTGCTCTCTTTTTAAACTCCGCACCTGGGCCTAATTTCCAATAACGCCCAGGTGCGGATGATAATTAATAATAAAACAATTAAACCATTAAACAATTAAATCAACACAAATCAAAACAGAACACAAATCAAAACAGTGCATTTCTCTAGCAGGGAGGTTTTAACCCCCTCCCTGCTGTTTCTCATACCCCGCTATGTTACAATATATAAATCTAGACTTATAAATCTATAAATCACCTCTGGGGAAAACCCTAGCTGGATATAGCGTTAAATAGATCCAGCATAGTTTAGATCATTAAAATAGACCCCTGTAAGTGAGTTTGTATTGGTTGTTTTAACAGGGGCCCACAGACTCTCTGGGAATCAGCATTGCGGGAGGAGTAGGAGCCCCCCTTGGTGACGTCCCCATATTCATTGCCATGATGCATCCCACTGGGGTCGCGGAACAGACTCAAACTCAAAGTAAGTTGGGAAGGGAACAAATACAATATGTACAGTTTACATTTGTGTTTCCCAGTCCTACTAAGGACACCATTCATTTGCATGGAGCAAAGAGCCTTCCCAGTTCCCATTGTTTGCTAGAAGAAAAGATTCTGAGCCGTCTGTGATGTGTGTTTTCTATGAGATGTTGAAGTACTAATAGAACAGTAAGAGATTATACCAAGAATGTTGTGATGAAAAACAGCCCAGTATGGGCTGTGCTTATTATTTTGTTTGAGTATCTTTTATAGTAGATTGTAATAAAACAAACAGCCAAACAAAAACTAAATTGCAGTTAAACTTTAGGTACTGCACTGGATTATGTAGATACTCTAAAAGGTGAATAATAAAGCAGCGTCTTTCTTGAGACTCGTGACTTTTAAGATAAAATCTTGTTCTTAAAAGAAGGGAAAGAAAAGAAGAAAGCCTAGCGGTGTCCGACTGATTAAACACATGGTTTTGTGTGTTCTGCTCTGTATTTTGGAAATAGGAGTGTTAGCATTTGTGTCAACTGAAAACATGAGTCATTTCCAGGCTGTGACCTTATTGAAAAATAGCTTGGGTATGATCGAGTTACAGGTAAGGTGCTATTTTGTTTTTGGAGATTTAAAATAGTTTAAACCTTGAAAACTGAATTAAATAACAAGCAGGGGTAATGCAGAATGTGTTATTTACCTGTTTGTTCAGGTGGTTGCTGGGGGAGAAGTGGGCGTAATAACAGATCAATCAGAGGATCAGACAGGGGCCAGCTTTTTAGTCTCTGGGCCAGCTTTTCAGTCTCGGGGCTGACTGCAAGCAGCATCTTCCACGATGACCTGGGGTAGATTTGCAGACTGTGCATTAAACAGGGAGGAAGGTTAAAAGTTCATAAGGTTTCATTTGCAATCTCTGACGTGGCAGTTACTGTCCAGAAAAAAGTCCAAACTGTTACTTAAGTGGTCTCCATTTCTATAAAAAAGAAAAGGGTATTCTAACCTATATTTTGTGGAATTGTGAACATTTACGGGATTATTACTCAAAAATATTTATACTTATTTCTAATATTATTAAAATTAATATAACACCATGCCAAAAAGCATTATTAGGAAAGACAACTAAAGCTTTTTATTGAAAGGCACAACGTTATTATATTATATTGTCCTCTTCACAAATTGTCCTCCTCATAGAAGATGAAAACATATAAAATATTAATATATGGTGGAGTATAATGATTGATAACATTAATCTTGATTTTTTTTTCTATACAACTATAACAAAAAGGTTCTTGAACATTCATATTTGGAAACAAGTAGTCATGAATCTACAGGAATACCAACCATACTGATATGAATTACTATTTTAACAATGACAACCATATCATAGATAAGACCTGTATGGTGCTACAATGTAGCAACTTCGAATGTATGTGTAACACTTTAAATATCAAATTGTAAATAATTATTTATGTTTGTGTTTGAACCAAAAGTACAATTTTGGGATTCAGTATTGTTGGAGGGTTTGGAAGCCCACATGGAGACTTACCCATTTATGTGAAGACTGTGTTTGTAAAGGTAGAGGCTTGTAATTTATTCAATGATGCTGGTGTGTCAGTATTGCAGTTTAAATATTAAAGTAGATTACTTTTTTTTATTTTTAATTAAAACATTTTCGGGTCTATTGTAATGCTCTAAACAATGTCTGATCTTGATACTGCTGTTCCAAAAATGCCTGATGTTTTGTGGTACTCATTCAATTGTATATTTATTGTGTTTACTGATATCAATAAGTAGGGCAATACATCTCGCTCGTGGGGAAAAAACAGGACTAATACTAACTTAAAGGAGGGTGTTATTTAAAAACAGGACTAATACTGAGATAAAGGAAGGTGGTGTTTAAAAACAGGACTAATACTGAGTTAAAGGAGGGTGGTGGTACTTGGATCCACCACTGTCTAGAACATTAAAATTGACCCATCTGGCTTTTCAGATATTGTTTTTTTACCAAACTATGCTTTGAGTTTACCTTATCTTAAGTGCTTAATGTTTATTTTGTGATAAGTAAAATCTGTGTCAAATTACTCTTAACCTGCGATAACACAAAATGGTACAGTGGATAAAGAGTCCATTAACATCAAAGCAACAGCAGCCTATTGCCAAGCCGAATAACTGATTCGGGTGGAGTCAAGCCCAGAGCAGAAATGGCACTTACCTCACTTTTTTTTTTTTTAAATTAAAAAACAAACCTTAAAACAAGAAAAGAACAAACATTTGTTGTATAAAAGCCATAACTAGAGAGGCATTGAGATGTTGGAACACAGGTATCACTTGGTAAAACCAGGTAGCCTACTGGCAAGCAGCAAATGTTCCAATAGGTCCTAATAGAGAGTTACTGTACATCCCATATGAAGTCTTTACAAAATTGCTTGGACATGTCATCTGATTGGCCAAGACCCATCAGTCATTTTTGCCATTCTATTAACAAAATGACACTCTTCACTGTCTGCAAGAATTACATAACAACCACATAAACTGTTGAGTATTCTAGCTTAGGCAGACTGCCTGCCTGTGTAGAATAAGCACACTGCATCATTTTATTGACAAAAAGCTTTATTTATTTGCAGTGTGTATCTTTGTTTTATTAAATAGTTACTATTATGCTATTAAACTGTTGATATATATCACCACACACAGGCAGACTTCTAATTCACTGTTTACAATTGTAAATAGTTGATACATTTAGAGGTAAAGTGGTGCTTACTAGATGCAATTTGTTTCAGGGAGCTGCCTCTGAAGATGGTCGTTTAAAACATGCTGATCAGATGATAGCTGTGGACAAAGCCTGGAAGGGGTTTCCCATGAAGAAGCAGTTGGTATTCTGAAGCGCACCAAAGGCAATGTGACTCTTACCATACTCTCGTAAAACATGCTCACTAGAGGTCAATGGTTAGAATGTTTGGGTTTTTTTTTTTTTTTTTTTTTAGCAAATCTAACTTAACACTGCTAAAGTCTGTGCTGTATCTGACTAGTCACAATTATTGAAGGATAAAAAATATTGTGTTCACTTTTGGCTGCCACTTTTCAGAAGTGACTGCACTTCAGTGGCTGTTCAATGACTCCGTTGTACAGTGTTTGTAAAGTATGTGGACGAAAGTTGCTATATAAATGCAAGTTCCATTTTGATCCATTGTATCTACAGATGATAGCAAGAGAAGATACTCTAGCAGGGTTATGTACCGGCACCCGTAGAGATGTTAGTGGTCTTCTCAGAAACTAGTTGAGACTTGAGATGTCACCCAGTGGCCTTTAGTCGACAGCTGGTTAAAAAAAACAAAAACGATTACATAATAAAACCCTTTTAAACACAATAAGGAGATTAATACAATACTAATAAGACCCTCTGTGTGGAACGCCAGTCTATTGTCCTATACAGTACTTTTGACTACAGTTTGGGCAGGTGTTGCAGTGAAGGAGGATTGTATTTACCGGTAGGTTGCATGAGTTTTGATTACTGTAAAGAAGAAGGAGAACGATAATGTGGGTAGAACTAAAGGCACTGGTTAATGTGGTTAAGTTTGAGAGTAAAGAATTAAACTGTTGGAAATATTTGAAAACAATCTATGGAATGACGAAGATAGAAAACAATGCAGCCGAGAAAGTCAACTGAAAAGGAGCAAAGATAGGGTATTAATCTTAGTAATAAGGCAAATTAAGGAAAAACAGAAAGTGTAAAGTTTTAAGAGTACTGTGGTAAAGCTGTCTGCGGTTTTGCTAATTTAATTTGACTGCTTCAGCCAAGGTTGATAGGATTGTTTATACATATTTCCAGCTGTCATGGGGCTAGAGAAATATTAAGAAACAAGTAGCTTCAGCAACATACACACCCTAATCCTGATGTAAATCAGACTCAAAACTGTATGTCTGCAGTGATAATGTTAAAACACTCTACTGTACATTTTACAAAATAGACAATTCTGGTGTTGCACTTATTTGCAAGTGTTCATCATGTCAGATTCTCCATCCACAGCTGTGTTCCTGAACTTGAATATTTAAAGTAAAATTATAATGTAAACTACACTGGTCGTGTGCAGATATTTTATTAGTGTATTTTGTTACTAAAAAGCATGGATCGAAATTTTGCTTAACAATGTGTGAACCACACTCTGTCATTGGAATATAAATAAAGTTTGAAATGATCTCAAGTCTGGTATCTGTTTTTTACCCTGCAAGTTAAGATACATAAAATAGCAGCATGTACATACACTTGAAATCAAAAGGAACAGACATTTCCCACCTTATTTATAGCAACTGTCAATATAGGCCAGTTTACATGTGTGATTATTTCACGTGAATGGACAATACACGCGAAACTTGTCAGGGAAGGGTCGTGAAAGTGTCTCAAAAAACGGTCTCAGTATTTTACCGTGAAAGTCTCCATTTCTTGTGAGATTCCAGGAAAAGTTTGTGAAATCAACGCCCACTTGGACTTGTAAACACTGATTGCAGGTGAAATGGTAATGAACTCATTCAATTGCCTGACGTAAAGCTTCTATAAAAGTCACATGGAAACACGGAAGTTATCTTGGTCCAAAGATGGCAGCAGGTAAGTTAATTTTATGTTTGCAGTATTTTCTTTACCAGATTGGTGTTAAGGGAAAACCCCAAATCTTATCATATCTTATGTACACCATGCATAATGCTATGCCAAGGATCTAAATGTGTTTGTAAAGTTTCACACAAAATGCATCAAGTGTCGGTTTGAATCGCTTGCTAAACATTTTTAATAAAGTACATTGTGGGCTTGTGGATTCAGGTGGGTACAGCTGCTGTGCAGTAGTTGAGAATACACTTGGATATAGCTATCAAAATGGTCAAAACATTGTTAACATTAAGTACTATAAAGAGGTAACAGAACTGTATTGAAGTGTCTGTGAATAACTATACTCCCATGCAATTTCTCCTAGTTTCGTCCAAGCAAAATGAAAGCCCAGCCTCCACTTATGTCCAGTGGACCGAGGAGGAGAAATGGTTGTTGTGTCTCCACAATCATAAGGGACATGGATGTGATGTGGCAGCTAGATTACCCCAAACAGCGAAACAAGCCCGTCTACCAGCAAGTGGTTGATGAGCTCTCCAAGAAAGACTGTGCGCACAATCGCACAAACTGGGGACAAGTTTAAGAAGTTAAAGCAGTCCTACCTACAGGAACATGCAAGGCGATCACGTACGGGAGAAGGAGGACAGTCCCTGTTCCGATTCTGGGATGAAATGTTGGGGCAGCGGCCAGTGGCATCTGTTACTGCCCTTTTGGTTGACACCTCCCAGCCCTCAACAGCGCCTGCAGCATTATGCACCTCTCCTAATGAAAGTAACTTCAAATATAATGTCTTGTTTGCCATTTATACTCCTTATAGCTATGGTTATCTGGCCCAGTTACTATTATGCTATTAAACTATTATTTTAATTTGTGTTCATTATCAAAGCCATTCAAGGTCACCCATTCAAATCCCACCTCTGCCACTGACTCACTGTGTGACTCTGAGCAAGTCACTTAACCTCCTGATGCTCCATCCTGCGGATGAGATGTTAAATCAGTGTCCTATTGTAAGTGACTCTGCACATAATGCACAGTTCCCAGCCTGCCTCTGTAAAGTGCTTTGTGATGGTGGTCCACTATGACAGACGCATGTGACGGCGAGGTATGTGCTGGCTGTCTGACACATGCATGATTCTATAGGAAGAGGGCAGCAGCCCCGTAGGATCTGCCTGTCAATCATAGCAGTGACACGGGGAGGCTGGGAGAGGGTGTGTTGTCTCTCCCTCTCTCTGGTTGGGAGGCAGGTCTTGGGGGGTCAGTTGGCCTATAAAAATAACGCTCTGTTGTTCCCTCACCCCGCCCATCTAGGAAGAAGGACAGTGGGAGCTGTGTTTGAAAACTTGGACGGCAGTCATAGCAAGAACGCCGGTGGTGGGAACGAGAGAGAAAGACGGCTAAAAAAAAAAATGCGATTAAAAAAAAAAAAAAAAATTCCTAATTATGTCCCAGACGTGTACAGTTAGTGGGGGAAACCTGGCAACCCCACACAGTCTAGTGAGGGAAACCCAGAGTGTAGGCTGGAGACCTGGGTCATATGGCTAGTGATGGTTGGGAAAAACTGTCTAAGGCAGCACCTTTTCTTTTGTAGTTTCATTACTGTATTTTATTTTCCTTTTTTCTTTGTGCATTTCGGTTTTGATTATTATTTCAGACACCTGTGAGTACATCACCACCAACCTACCTGTTACCATGGTTGGTATCAGGTTGGGCGGTGCAGCAGTGCTCTCGTGTGGGAAAAATAAAGTAGTGCACCTGAGTGGTGTTTAAAAAATAACTTTCTATCTCCAGGGGCTAAAACCAATTCTAAATGTTTTTACAATATTATAACAGCAAAAAAAACATTCAAGGAGGAAGTAAAATGTCTAAGAGATACAAATAGCAACATCACAGATGATTACTTTTCACAAGTTTTTACAAAGGATAAGGACAACATGCCCCACATGTTGACCTGTTCCTATCCAGTTTTAAATAACTTTAGCATAACAGAGGCAGAAGTTTTAAAGGGACTAGGAGCTCTTAAAATAAACAAATCCCCTGGGCTGGATGAGATCCTCCCAATAGTACTCAAAGAAATGAAAGAAGATATTTACAAACCACGAACTAAGATCATGCAACAGTCTCTTGAGACAGGGGTTGTACCGACAGACTGGAGAATTGCAAACATAATAGCAATCCACAAAAAGGGGGACCAATAAGCCTGACTTCTATTATATGTAAACTTATGGAAACTATAATAAGATCCAAAATGGAAAATTACCTATATGGTAACAGTATCCTGGGAGACAGTCAACATGGTTTTAGGAAAGGGAGATCGTGTCTAACTAACCTGCTTGATTTTTTTGAGGATGCAACATCTACAATGGATAATTGCAAAGCATATTACATGGTTTATTTAGATTTCCAGAAAGATTTTGACAAAGTCCCGCATAAAAGATTAATTCTCAAACTGAACGCAGTAAGGATTCAAGGAAATGCATGCACATGGATTAGGGAGTGGTTAACATGTAGAAAACAGAAAATACTGATTAGAGGAGAAACCTCAAAATGGAAGCGAGGTAATCAGTGGCGTACCACAGGGATCAGTATTAGGTCCTCTACTCTTCCTAATCTACATTAATGACTTAGATTCTGGTATAGTAAGCAAACTTTTTACATTTTCAGACGACACAAAAATAGGAGGAGTGGCAAACACCGTTGCAGCAGCAAAGGTCATTGATCTAGACAGCATTCAGAACTGGGCAGATGCATGGCAAATTACATTTAATAGAGAAAAGTGTAAGGTACTGCAAGCAGGCAATAAAAATGTGCATTATAAATACCATATGGGAGATACTGAAATTGAAGAAGGAATCTATGAAAAAGACATAGGAGTTTATGTTGACTCAGAAATGTCTTCATCTAGACATTGTGGGGAAGCTATAAAAAAAGGCCAAAAAAATGCTCGGCTATATAGTGAAAAGTGGAAAACAGTAATGGTGTGTGTGTGTGTGTGTATGTGTGTGTTGAATGAATGGCATGTGCAAGCTGAAATGCCTGGCCATGTGAAACAGATTTTTAATTTTAGAACTTAGTGATGGCATTTTTTCATACAATGAACTGTCAGTTTAATTGACTGGATGATATAAACAGATATACCAGATTCTGTTTTTGTTAAAATCATGGAATCCTAGGACTTGTTCAAGCCTAAGTCTTACAGATATTTTGTTAGGTATGCTTTTGAAATGAATAGGGCTGTTTTGTTAGAAGACTGTTTATATAGGGTTACTTGGCTGATTTTTGATAAGCGTGGACTTCTTCCTTCAGCTGCACATTTACTTTTCGGTCATTTTATTGTAAACTCATGATGGATTTTTACCTTTGTGTTTTGTATGCAATTTTTTTTGTTCAACTGTAACTGGATCTTTTGTACCTTCAGTAATAAAAAGTTAAATTGAACAAAAAACAAACAAGCAAACAAATGAATAAATGTCAGGATGAGAGCCTGCTAAGACTTAATTAGGTGACATTACTTCCAGAGCCTCTCCTGCCAAGCTTTGGAATAGCTTGATAGATGACAGTAACTTTGGTACATGAAACCCAGTCTTGATGTTACTGTTCTGTTGCAAACCAGCCCATCTAGTTACACAAGTCTGCATAGACATTCTGCTAAGAAATAAATGATGATAGACTGTTATTAAGGAGCTTTACTTATACAAAAAGATGCACACTGCCAGCACTGCTACCCTTTGTTGCATTGTTTCCCCAATAGCCACAATCCCCAGAGTAACTTTGTAGTGTAAGACAACATTTGCAGGTTATTTGTGTTAAAAATTCTAGCCTTGGGTACCCACTGATGCTATATATCAATGGAATCCCCTGTGTGGCGCAGTGTGATATTTTGTTTGTTTGTTTGTTTCATTCATGAAGAATTTAGGTTTTGTAAGGTTGTTTTACACAACATTAATGGAATATGCTGGAGGAATAAACTTTCCCAATGTACCCTTTTTCTGAAAACAAAATTTGAGCTGTTGCAAAATCATACAGGACTTTTTTTGTGTTATAAAACAAGTGTTTTGCTTAAAATAATAAAAGACCACAAGATGGCGCTAGAAATACTTTTTACATCCAACAATGCCTCTTTCCTTGTGGATACTGTGCCGTTTGAAGGCCAGAAAAGGCAAGATCAAGTCATGGAGCCTTTTAGGCCAAGGTATATGTCAGGAAATACTGTGAAACAAGTAGCAAATGACATATGTAAACACATACAGTACACCCAAAGTAAGACAGGGATAATACTATAATGCTGTACACTTCCATTGAGTTAACCTGATGGAGAAAAAATATGAATCCCCATCAGTGATTTCATTTTTTTAATAATATATCATTTGTGCTTGAAAACAATCATATGATCTAAGTAAAACCCCCAGGAAAAGTAGCAACAGCACATGAGAATGAAAACTTCACCATCCTATTGTGTGAAGTTAGGAAGCACAGTTGTCAACCATTTAGCCCACAGGCTTTGGAAAATGTAAATACCATATTGTTTATTTAGCAGATGCCTTTATCCAAGGCGACTTACAGAGACAAGGGTGTGTGAACTATGTATCAGCTGCAGAGTCACTTACAATTACGTCTCACCTGAAAGACGGAGCACAAGGAGGTTAAGTGACTTGCTCAGGGTCACACAATGAGTCAGTGGTTGAGCCGGGATTTGAACCGGGGACCTTCTGGTTACAAGCCCTTTTCTTTAACCACTGGACCACACAGCCTCCTATGTTTGGTAGTCGGGCTTATATTATAAGATAATGAAAAAATGAAGGAGTTCTTAAACAGAACTTTCTAGTGTAAATTAAATACCTAATAAATACTGAGGGCATCTGCATTGATATAATGAGAACTTGGTAAGGTTAAAGCTTTTCATTTCAGTTAGCTGGCTAGGGGGTAGGACAGAAAAGTTGACAAGTAAGATATATGGTCAAGGGCAGGGCAGGCCAATCTGCATTCCAGAAGGAGATCTTAATAAAGGTGTTTCCCTTCTAATAAAGAAAGGATTGTTAGCTATCACTCGTCACTGCAGACACTTTGTTATTTGCAAGAAGAGACATGAGATACTGAAAGCCAGTTGCTCTTTGGTCATCAGTTTGACATTAAAATTAATTCACTTAAGACAGAGGCATGTATCAAACATATCTTTAAGAAAGTGGTTTGCATAGCTGTTACCCAGTCAGCAAACTAGGCTGGACCAACGTTGGTTTATAGTTGGCTTGGCTGGCAGGTGGTTGCTGTTGGCAAGCTAACCAAGGGCCAATGTTGATCCAACAATCTGCAAATTTCTAGACCCAGTGGTTTTCTAGGGTGGCAGACAGGGAGTATGAGGGGTTTATCCGCAAAAAGAGACAACATCTGTCAAAGTGTATTCAAATTAGGTTCAGGTTTTTCAGTAAAATATTAAAAATAATAAAATAATAACTGAGCCAAGCGTAAATATGCAAAACATAATATACATGCACACACATGCATATGGTTTAATTATGATTATATATATTAAACCATATTTTATGTATTTTTTATTTACTGTAAAGGTTTTAATCACATGCAGATCAATGTAATGTATAGGATCCAGAGATGATAAATGATAAAACCAATAAAAGTATAAGCATTACAATTAAATACCAATAAAAACCTGCACAAATATTTTTTAGTTTACACTCTGTTCACTCTGAATCGTGAGACTAAATTCCACTGAGTAATTGTGAAACTTAAATAAATATGTATTTCTTGTGTGTTGGTGGCTACTTAGTTCTAGAAAAATAAGTCTTATTCTTTATGTTTACATGTTTTCCTGTTGTTTTTGTTAAATTACAATTTAAAAGTTTAAAAGTGTAGATTAAGGATTGAGGGATCTCCATTTTATTGTTAACTCACACATCTATTTTTCCATCTAAACAGTGTATTAGATTTTCTTGCACTTTAAGAAATTCCCCCGCCAGTAAAGATAAAAATGTAGAATGCAAAACTCGTTGAGAGCATGAAAAAAATATATATTTATTTTTATTGTTCTATTATTCAGAATAATAAAGTAATGTTACATTTTTGCAAAACTGTTTTGTTTCTTCTAGTTTGATATGAGAGTACAACTGTTTTTTTTATCTAAGAAAAAGTCCTTTTGCACTCGCTTGAAGATGTGTTCAATATCTAATTATGAAAACAACTTCAGCTATTCATCAGAACAGTCTGTGAAATAATTAGGCATGCATGTCCCATCTGCAGCAGGACAGGGCTTGTTAGTCATGGAAGTGAAAAAATAAAATAAGCATTTACAGAACCATATTTTATTTTATCAGCTAAAAAACAAATATGCCATTCTGCAAGTTCTCGTGCGCTAAAGGTTGACACAATCCGATGCCAGGGAGGTTCATGTTCGTGTTTACTACTCAGCAGCTGAGTGAAGTAGAACAGAGGCTGAGCGTTGTTCAGCGGCTGCTCGTTAGAGACTGACATAAGAACATAAGAACATAAGAAAGTTTACAAACGAGAGGAGGCCATTCAGCCCATCTTGCTCATTTGGTTGTTAGTAGCTTATTGATCCCAGAATCTCATCAAGCAGCTTCTTGAAGGATCCCAGGGTGTCAGCTTCAACAACATTACTGGGGAGTTGGTTCCAGACCCTCACAATTCTCTGTGTAAAAAAGTGCCTCCTATTTTCTGTTCTGAATGCCACTTTATCTAATCTCCATTTGTGATCCCTGGTTCTTGTTTCTTTTTTCAGGTCGAAAAAGTCCCCTGGGTCGACATTGTCTATACCTTTTAGAATTTTGAATGCTTGAATCAGATCATTGCGTAGTCTTCTTTGTTCAAGAATAAATAGATTCAATTATTTTAGCCTGTCTGCATACGACATGCCTTTTAAACCCGGGATAATTCTGGTCGCTCTTCTTTGCACTCTTTCTAGAGCAGCAATATCCTTTTTGTAACAAGGTGACCAGAACTGAACACAATATTCTAGGTGAGGTCTTACTAATGTATTGTGAAGTTTTAACATTTCATTTTTAAATTCAACACTTCTCACAATATATCCGAGCATCTTGTTGGCCTTTTTTATAGCTTCCCCACATTGTCTAGATGAAGACATTTCTGAGACAACATAAACTCCTATGTCTTTTTCATAGATTCCTTCTTCAATTTCAGTACCTCCCATATGATATTTATAATGCACATTTTTGTTGCCTGCGTGCAGTACTTTACACTTTTCTCTATTAAATGTCATTTGCCATGTGTCTGCCCAGTTCTGAATGCTGTCTAGATCATTTTGAATGACCTTTCCTGCAGCAAGAGTGTTTGCCACTCCTCCTATTTTTGTGTGGTCTGCAAATTTAACAAGTTTGCTTACTATTATTATTATTATTATTTATTTATTAGCAGACGCCTTTATCCAGGGCGACTTACAATCGTAAGCAAATACATTTCAAGTATCACAGTACAAGTAATAATACAATTAAGAGCAAGATAAATACAATGACTTTGGTTCAAGCAAGTACAAGTGTGACAAAATACAATTCAATAATAGAGCAGATAACAGTGTCAGTGATAGTTACATCAGGATATGATTAAATACAAAATACTACAGAACACTTGGCAGATTACAGTACTCTAAAGTACATGATTAAATGCAGTAAAATAGGGGGCAGATAAGAGCAAGTAAAGCACATTTAAGGAAGGGTGATAAGTGTCCCAGGGGAAAAACAGAGGAGTACTACAGGTGCTGTCTGAAGAGGTGAGTCTTAAGGAGGCGCCGGAATGTGGTCAGGGACTGGGCAGTCCTGACATCTGTGGGAAGGTGGAGAAGGAGCGGGCTCTGGAGGCAGGGGAGCGTAGAGGAGGTAGAGCCAGTCTTCTAGTGCAGGCGGAGCGGAGAGGTCGAGTGGGGGTGTAGGGAGAGATGAGGGTCTGGAGGTAGCTGGGTGCAGTCTGGTCAAGGCATCTGTAGGCTAGTACAAGAGTCTTGAACTGGATGCGAGCGGTGATCGGGAGCCAGTGGAGTGAGCGGAGTAGTGGAGTAGCGTGGGCGAAGCGAGGCAGAGAGAACACCAGGTGGGCAGCAGAGTTCTGGATGAGCTGTAGCGGACAGGTGGCGGACGCAGGGAGACCAGCCAGGAGGGAGTTGCAGTAGTCTAGGCAGGAGAGTACCAGGGCCTGGACCAGGAGCTGGGTAGCGTAGTTGGTGAGGAAGGGTCGGATTCTTCGGATGTTGCTCAGGAAGAATCGGCAAGTGCGTGCCAGAGTGGAGATGTGCTGGGAATAAGAGATGCAGGGGTCCAGGGTGACTCCGAGGTTCTTAGCGGAGGAAGAACCGGAATCTAAATCATTAATGTATTTTAGGAATAGCAGTGGACCTAATACTGATCCCTCTGGTACACCACTAGTTACTTCGCTCCATTTTGAGGTTTCTCATCTAATCAGTACTTTCTGTTTTCTACATGTTAACCACTCTCTAATCCATGTGCATGTATTTCCTTGAATCCCTACTGCGTTCAGTTTGAGAATTAATCTTTAATGCCGGA
Source organism: Acipenser ruthenus (assembly GCF_902713425.1). Classification (NCBI taxonomy): domain Eukaryota; kingdom Metazoa; phylum Chordata; class Actinopteri; order Acipenseriformes; family Acipenseridae; genus Acipenser; species Acipenser ruthenus. Next base: position 77,480,553 of record NC_081189.1, read on the forward strand.
CTCCCACGGGACCCACAGGATTCCCGCGGTACGGGGAAAAAAAATTGTGTTAAATTTTGCGGCATGGGATGGTACAAGAGTGAAGCTCACGGGAACAGGCTGTACCAGGAAATGAAAAAAAAATAAAGCTCTCAGGACAGGCAAGAACGGGATTCAAGCTTCAGGGAATGGGAAGGAACGGGACTACTCTGCCACCAGCAGACAGGAAAAGTATTTTGCTCTTTAAAGTCTATGACATGGAATTTGACTTTTACCAAAAACACAAAATAATATTAACAGGTCCCACTTTAACATATAATCACATTCATTTTACCAAATTATGTTTAATCATGCTACAATTAATCAAATACAGTAATACCCGGAAATGCACAGAGGGCGATATTTATTATCCTTGGGTTGGGGCCAGGAGTCTGTGATGTCACAGAGGGAGATAACTCGCAGGCTACTTGCATCTGCCAGTATGGCTGACAGCGACAGTGAAAGTGAGAACAGCCTAATTTTATCAGCTACAGACACCTCTTATGAATGTGAATCATGTAGTGATGGATCTGACGTAGAGAGATAAAACAGGGATTGGCTCCCCTATAAATTCGAGCCATATGCCTCCAAATCAGAATGGTCAAACACAGAGATAGACTCCGACAAAAGTGCAAACTGCAATATTTCACATTTAAAAAGTGCTTAGTGCTTCCAGTAAGGTAGGTTTCTTCTTAACAAGAATGTAATTGAGGATAACAGTGATAACACAAACACTGACCAGTATAAAATCAAAACATACACATTGTCTGTTTAGGGGAGGGAACATCAGAGCGATGTAACATAGGTTCCGGTGGGCTACCCCCAGACTAAAAACTCTTAATTCACTCACATTCATTATTCAAAACGGCATACTGGATATCAGCCGAATACTTATAGTCAGGAAAGTCCATTTACAGTCCCATTTCACTTCCCTCTGTTCCAAACACCAAAATTGTGTTCCCACTCCTGCACAAATAAAAGCACAGACAAAGGACAGACAGGCACAATCCCCCAGGATGGCCATCCCATCCCGTTTGTAAGAGATATTTATGTTCAGGTGTGTAAAACAATCAATAATAATTGGTCGGTACCCAATATGGCATAATCAAGAGGACTGAGTGGAGAAGCTACTAGACAGTGATACAAACAATTACATAGTGGTAGCCGATAATATATCAAACATGCACTAATCAAATCAACGTGTAAAATTATAAAAATAAAACTATATATACTAATAAAAGTGTGAAAGATAATGGGCCTTTATTGACCCCTTTACACCACTACAATACTCTTTCAAATAAACTTGTTCTGATTTTGAATGTGCGGTTTTAAGTTAAGAACAGTATTATTGTCACTGCTTTGGCCCCAACACCACTCTGTACAAATTAAGTACTGGTGAAGAGTCAACACCACTAAACCATCATAATAAATGGGAATTGGTGGGTACATTTGTTTGCTGTGTCACAGACAAGCCAATATTGGCAGTGTAGACTTCTACTGTCCCACTCCATTAATGAGGCCCATTCAAAGCAGGCTAAGACATTTTCAGAAATATAAGTCTGGCTGGTGCTAAAGAATTGTAAAAAATAAACATCCACAAGATAAATTTAATTTAATCAAAGTAGAATGATGAAAACAGACCACAAAGAGGATGTACTTTGTAGCAGTTCATTTGTTTATAATTAAAAAAAAAAAACCACAATGGTCCAAATTATCTAAGCATTCCCTCCAATGCTATGTTTGCAGTGTTTTTAGTTTTTTTTGGAAACACTTGGTATGTTGTATCATTTTAAATATGTCAGAGTATTAAAGATCAAGTAGCTTCAAATGACATATGACGGGAGGCGGTGTGGTCCAGTGGTTAAAGAAAATGTCCTGTAACCAGGAGGTTGCTGGTTCAAATCCCACCTCAGCCACTGACTCATTGTGTGACCCTAAGCAAGTAACTAAACTTCCTTGTGCTCTGTCTTTCAGGTGAGATGTAGTTGTAAGTGACTCTGCAGCTGATGCATAGTTCACACACCCTAGTCTCTGTAAGTCGCCTTGGATAAAGGCGTCTGCTAAATAAACAAATAATAATATCAAGTAACACAAAGAATTCCAGATAAGATAAACTATCAGGGGTTGTGAGGAACTGGACCTTTGGTAAACTTCCTTAAAACTCCACTTTAAAATGACGAACATTAGGAAGTAGTTTTGTTAAAAACATAAACCATGTTTACCGTTTAAGTAAAAAAAAAATATATACATATATATATATATATATATATATATATATATATATATATATATATATATATATGCATTTCCTAATCCCAATAAATAGTTTTCACAAGTTCTGAAACCCCAAATTGGTTGTTTCAATTAATATATCAGTCTAATGGAAGTTGTTTTTTTTATTTTTTTTATAAGTTATCTATATGCAGGAGGGCATACAGATAACTTATAACTGAAAAAGAGAATGAAAACAATACTGAAAAGAGTTTGATAGCAGCCCTACTTGAACATTCCAGGCCAGAGAACAGTCATGTTTAAATGAGGACTCACCGATAACTATGGGGTCTTAAGCACCTCTGAATCTGCTGCAATGCACATCATTTGCTTGAAACCAGGAAACTGTTTGCATATTCGGTTTGTGCTCACCTGAAATAAGGTTACAGGACAGAGAGAATGACTGTGTCAGACAGTTATGACTTTGCACAGGATACAGCAATTTAGTTATCTGAGCCACAGCCCGACTTCAGCAGCAGGAAAAGCATTCTAACAGCATGTTTTATTGTTTTTTATACATTTTCTATGGAGATGATTTCCTGGTTCCCTCAGTCAAGCAATAAAATTGACTTGTAACTGAAGAATCATGGGAAAAAAATATTAATTACGTTAATGTGGGGAAAATGAATTAATCGCATTGTACATTTTTTTAGTAACACATACAAATCTACAATGCTTTACTTAAAACTCAAAAATAGCTAAAATCAGCACAGAAAAATACAATTAATAAAAACCAAAAAACAGAAGGCCTAATTATATATTACATTTTCTAGGTTAGGCTTGGATAATCATGTATTTTTAATATATGTTTTAGAAGTAGAACGACTACTAAATTGAGTCAAATTGTTGAGAGAAAAATAGCAGAATAGATCGACTAGTCGCCAAAAAAATAAAAACATGCTTGAAATATTTAAGGATTTTGTGTATACTTTTGAAAAATCTGGAAAGTACTCACCAGCTTGGGGATAGGCAATCTGAAGATCTGTTGGACAGTATTGTTTTGAGAGTAGTAATTGTCGAATTTATATTACAGCTGTTTTATATTCAGTCAATATTCTTTCAGTATTGAATGTGTTTTACTTTTTTCATAAAATAGTCACTATTCTTTCTCATTAAAACACATTTTACAAAACATTTTAAAACCTTAAGTTTCCTTCTCATTTGAAATAGCCGAATAATAACGTACACATAGTATAACAATTACTGCAATACAATCCAAGTGTCTCTAATGATTGACAGCATACAGTACAAATCCTGTGATTGTATTACAGATTCATAACACACCAGAAGTAATGCGCAAACTGTTTCAGAACAGCAGGTCTTGAGTAAAGCAGTGAGGTTTTACAGACTACCATGTTCAACTTTACCACTACACTGGAAAACTAAAAGACTGCTTGGAACTCGAATACAGGATGAGACAACAACCCTTTATAGTGGACTGCCACAAAATAATAATAACAATAATAATAACAAAGATTAAACAATTACTCTTAGGAGGCAGTGTGGTCCAGTGGTTAAAGTCCAGGGCTTATAACCAGAACGTTATTTCATGGGTTATTTTCAAAGCTTGGTAACTTATGTTGAACAAATCTCTGAGTTCTAGAACTGAAAAAGCTAATTTACTTTAACCAACATTAACAAGCTGAGGAAAACATAACATAAATGTAACTTAAGATGCCAAAGCAAAGAATATGTATGCTCTTAAAATGATGAAAGTGACTAATGGTATTCAAAATTAATTTACTGTTTTAAAAAAAGCCCTGTTAGAGAGTAAATGGCTCCAATTTATATATTTTAACTGCAAGGCTGCATCATTTTCAAATTACCAAGTAAAAATTGACCTTTTATTTATTTTATTCGGACTGATTGCAAGACATTTTTGGCTTAACTAATATATTGGTATGTATAATATGTAACCATCCCCTCTTCAAATTTACTATATGATGATATATTAAGGAGCAATCTTACAATGGTACCCCAAATATTATTACTAAATGCAGAGCAATTAGGTGGGACATGTGTTCTTAATTTTACACCCAAAATGAGTTTCAGCAATGGTGACTAGACTTGTGCAACATTCAAATGGGGCTCTATTCACAAAACTTTAGGAAACTTAATTTTTTTTTTTTTTAAGGCATTATTTAAAAAAAAAAAAGTGTATAAACCTTCTTTTCGGCTATACTGTATATCTCTGAAAACTAGCTGCAAACTTCATTTAATTAATCATAATGGCCTTAACAAAACATTCTTGAAAATTGTCCTTGTGAATTTTTGTATTTAATCTTAGGCATTGTATTATAAAAACATTCCTTGGAACCTATTTCCGTTCTTCGTGTTATTTGTAATGTTCTTATCCTAGGCATGTTTCATCTGGTTTAATCCATTCGCCTGTAAGCTTTAGCTTCTGTAATTCTTTAGGCATTCAGCACAAGAATGAGGCATACGCAGGAAAAAACTCTCTAGGTAAAAGACGGTTATCCAATATTTCTGTCACGTCACCTGAAAGGGTTTTCTTCCCATTGTCCATCTACTGTGCAGGCAGTCTCAGTGGAACTCTCGTTTACAAAGGAAATACAGTGGTCAACAGAATTCCACCCACCAAAAAGACAAAAGCGGCTGATTTTAGTTGAGTATATCACGGTACACTACATACAAAATATATTTGTATTGTATCTCACAAAATACAATGAGCCCTGTTGCAGACATCTAATTATTTAAATGGCTTGTAATTTGTTGAGCCCAGTAATATCCAGAACTATTAAACACTTAATGGTAAGATATGTAGTAGTCATTTTCAATGTCTTCTCATATAGTAACTTGTACAGCTTATATGCTGAACTATAGTAGTTTTAAAAACAACTTGTCCTATTATTGTTCTTATCAAAACACTTAAAAACTGCACCCAAGCTACGGCTATCTCGGTGTGTAAACCGGGAGCACTACCTGCTGCTCCCAATTTTCTCTCTAAACTCTTACCTGTTCAGGCTTGGCAAGCACCTTCGCTGAACTATCTCTCTCTGCTGCTCCCCACAAACAAACATTTATTTCTTTGTATAGCATGTGGCCAGGGATTGATTGATAATCAATAAATCAATTACCACCTGGCCATATTCCACACTTTTCTAATTATCATGTGGCTGGACAGTCAGTCAGTCAGTCAGTCAGTCAGTCAGTCAAGAGCATGATGTAATCCGGTTTGGAAATGTTTTATTGTATTTTTCAGGTCTGGCGACCAAACAGTAATTCCCTGGCAATACACACCAATGTGTACAGAACAGGGTAAATAACATGGGCAAAGACAGTCCCAAATAATAAACAATATCCACCCCACAATAATACAAACACGGTCACCAGTCCTGGGTGCGTGCAGTAGTGTTTGTGGTGGGTGATACAAGGTTATATTTGTGACAATGGTGAAGTGCTGTCCGGTTTAGTGCTGGCCCTTGGCGACAGCTCCGGATCTGTGTTAGCCATCTAGTAATGCACAAGATAAGACAATTACAAGACAAACAAACAAAACACTAACAGTACTTTTTACGTGCAACAGGGTATCTCACAGTCCTTCTTAGTTTATTTACTGTGGCAGGCTGGCTTGCAGTGGTGAGGTTGTTGACGTCACGGACCAGGAAGTAACTGAAACCAAACAATGGATGGGCGGGTGAAGCTGAATGCTATGGCACTCAGCGTTTTTAATAAATAAATAAACCAAAACAAAAGATTTAAACACAACAAAACACAAAACAAAAAGGAGCGATGGCCAAACAAATAGAAACAAGTATACTTTTTTAAATATAGCAATTGTTTTGTTGTATTCTACGCGCTCTCTCTCCGCTCTCCCGTACTCTCTACACTCCACTCCAACCTCGCAGAATGGACAGCTGCAGGTTCTTATACTCTGGCCAAGGGGTTAACTAGTTGTTAATTATCTTATTACCCCTCGGCCAGAGTCTGCACACGTTTGGTAAGGATGCATGACTGTCAGCTAGTTACATAATCAGTAGCTGATCAGTCATGCATCCTCACAGGGTTTTTAAATATAAATAATAAAAGACGCGGCGCTTTTAACTGCGCCGCAAACAAAAATACAAATAATAATACATAGGGGCGGGACACTCCGCCACATTTACATAAACCAAAGCAAAGGAACAGATTACGATTCTACGTCCCCTTTTATGCTGTCACAAATGACCCCTTGGTAAACGAGTGCAACCGCCTCTCCAATCTGCGGCTGCCACGTCATATCCCTTCCGGGTCAATGCGTTATTGCAACGGAGTCTCGCCCTCCTTCCTAGCTGGCCGACTTCCCTTGAAGCCTGGAAAAGAACTGTCAGGCCAGCCCATCCAGGGAACTCTGTTCTCGCTGCTTAGTGTCCTCACAGGTCTGGAGGGAGATTTACAACCAAGAATCATTGTATTTCTGTCACATTAATACATAATGCAGTTCCTTCTCATAATGCTATCATTAGAAAGGGGAGTAGCGGTTATGAATCTGTGGGGCTGCTGCTTTTCCTCCTGGATCACATTAGTGATTGAGGGGTTTTTGATTGCCTGGGAGATGTACTTTTTACTCAGGATCAACAATCTCTCGTTCACGGTTAGGAGTCCAGCCATGTGATACAAGTACTCTGTATTGGTATATCTGTGCAATCTGTGTGCTGCTCAGATTGCAAGGTTTTGAATAATTTGCAATTTTCTCTTCTTATAGCTGTTGACATTCAGCCAGGCTGGTGCAGCATATTCAAACAGCAGTCTAATATAGCTCTTGAAAACTTTCAGTACTGTGTTTGGCGAGACACCGTTCTTTCTCCCACTGAGTACTTTTAGATTGTTAAGTCTTTTCCTGGCCCAGGTTTCAATGTCATCTATGTGTCCAAGTCATATTCTTTTGGAACGTCACCCCCAAAAACTTGACAGTTGGCTCTAGTTTGAAATCCTCATCATATAGCTGTAATTGAACTAGTTGTTCCAATATATGGGGTTTGTTGTTTATGAAGAGCACACATTGAGTTTTTAGTGGGTTTAATTTGACTCTCCAAAGGTTGGCCCAGTCTTCCAGTGCATTTATACAGACCTGAAGTCATTTTGCTGCAATTTGTGGTCTTTTGGAAGATGCCCAGTAGCAGAGGTAATCAGCAAACTGGGAAACCTGTCCCTCCCATGCCCCTGGATAATAAATATCACTGAGGTAAAGGAGGTACAGCAATCGGCTGAGCACTGAGCCTTGTGATACTCCAGCTATGTGAGAAGGATAACCCAACTCGCACTTTGATGGACCGGCTATTCAAGAAGCAATGGATCTAATGATCTGGTTTGGGAGCTTGAGATTGGAGTCCGCCAAGTGATAACACATTCCCTCATACCATACCTTGTCAAAGGCCTTTTCAATGTCAAAGAAAACTGCCAGAGTGTACTCTCATTTATTGAAACCCCTTAAAATGTCCTTGGAAAGCCTCAGATGGTGGCCATCTTGGCTCCAGGCTGTTCACCCATTATTGAGCCAAGGTGACTGCCAGCCACAAAAAAAAATATATTTCTTACTGTGCACGGCCTCTGCCCTGCCACATTTGTCAAAACACGAAACAATTTCTACTGCCATGTACAGTAGGCTGCAAATGTGATAGCATACAGTTAAGGTGCACTGATTCACCCGTATTATCTGTTAAATTACCTACTTATGTCCAATTCACCTATATAGCACCTATATATATTCTTTTCATTGTGGACAATGAAAAGAATCATAACTTTCCTGTTTCTACAGCTGAATAAACCCACAATTTAAAAGCACATTTTGTAGACAGAAAGGTGGTTCCGTATTCAAATCCATTCAGCAGAAAGGAAAAGATTAAATCAAAGGTGTGGTTCTTGCCTAGCGGCAGAGGAGTGGGACAGGTTTTTAATCTAGGGAAATTAGGGTTCTTATGTACTGTTTCACATCAGTTGTGCTGCTTAAGTGAACTCTTGTTTGACTATTTATAAAAATAAGAATACATTGAAAAAGTAGTTTACTGTCTTCACTCATGAGAATGGAGGTAAACAACCCACTCATCCCCTTCAGGAGTCATTGATATTTTGCCAATGTTATCTTTAGTGGAGAGAAAACGTATACCTTCATGTACAGTGTACTTTTTACAATGCATCACACATTTACAATGCATCACACAGTTGCAGAACATCATAGCCCAATGTCAATCTCACTTCTACGAACAGCCTGATATGAAACAGAAAAACCTAAGACTTACATGAAAAGTAGGTAATTGTGAATTACATTGATATAAACAGATATGTTATGTAGGATAGTTCCACCACATCCCACTTCACATATTTTCTTTGGACAAATTTTGGATAACACTTAAAAGATGAACAAGTTAATATGATAAAATGCTTTTTTTTGTTGCATGCTATTTACAAGGAAGCTCAAAAGTTAATTTGTAGTTCTGGAGGTTAATCCCCCCATCTTCCAGCCAAGATACCTGGAGAATATTAATGTGGAAGGGTGACTGTCTTAAAGAAAGCATGTCGATCATAATCTGTGGATCTGTGTGTGTATGTGAAAGACAGGGGTGAAATTCTCAACAAAAAACTGCAGGTACTCATATGCACAGCCGGGTGTAAACATTAAAAAAATGAGACCATTTGAGAGACAATGAATAAATACTTTTAACATGTATACATATCGGTACACGATACATTTATAAATACAAAATAAGCCTTAAATAACTGACCAAATATAACCAAAGAAGCTGAAAATGCTGAAAGCTTTGTACCCTCTGCATGTAACACTCAGTCATGTACTATAATATAACACTTCAGTTAAACCTTAAATGATAAGTATTAAGAGATATTACACTATGTAGTAACTGCTGTAGAATGGGAGTTTTGTTTCAAGCTATCCTAAAAAAGGGGATGATGTTATAAAAAAAATGTATAAAGAACTGTGCTATGAAAAAATGATACAAAAAGGTCTAAGTCAAACAATGCACAATAGGGGCTAAAAAACCCCTCTATTTTTTTATGTACCAGGCACTACATCCCCATACTTTCAGTACCAGGACGCAAGTGAAAACTGAAATGTAACTTAAATAAACTCTTAAAAACATTTAAATAAGGGGGCGTTGTACAAAGAAAAACAGCTCACTGTTTGGTTTTCGTTTATTACAGTTAGGGTTGCCAACTGAACCCATAATTCTGAGACACTAAGGCCCTGTCCATACTACATAACCAATCTCGACAACCGTACTCAAAAATGTTTTAATTAATCCAGCTCAAAGCATCCACACTAAAGTACCGTTTCATGTTTAGTCGGGCTTAATGCATACACACCCTATTAAAATAGTTTGGTTACAGTTCCTAGCCACGCAATGGACTGTGGGACTTAATGACATTATCCCACCATGCACTGTATTTTATGGATAGAACCTGGCAAATATGGAGCCCCTGGCCACGGAAGACATAGCGCTTCTTAGCATGAATGTTACCGCTCTGTTTCTTAAAAATACAAGGTACATTTTATCATAATTTGTGCGTTTCATTATGAACTCTGAAGTTCTCCTTGACCGATTGCATCGCTCCAGATAGCAATGTGTCTTGATTTTGGTATCTGATCACGTCGCTCCATGATCCACCATTTTACAACAAGCCTCAGAAATTGTATACGGTACAGCAGTATTGATAGTCGTTCTCATCTACAAAAAATGCAGTTCAGTATTACAGCGTCCACACTTCTGACAAACCACACTACCTGATGCGATCTAATTTAGAACCAGACTCGAGACTACCAACCAACCCAAATATATTTCTAGCTATAATACAAACATTGTAACATTTATCCTAAATGTGACCATATGCTAACCCTAAACCCATTGTGCTGCAATATATTTGTGTTGCTTCAAATAGCCGAGGCACTGCTGTAAGCTTTAATTGTTCTGGCCATTAAGAGATAACACATTTCAAATGTATTCTAACAGACACAGTTTTACGAATATTACACAGCATCCTTACGTGACAGCATTTATTTAATAAGCTTTGTGGAGTAGCTGTGTCAAGGCCAGTTTTTTTAATGACCTGGTAAAGCTATAGATCGCCATTGCAATACCAGGTCAATGGACATAACTCATTGATGGGTTTATTCATCATAAGGTCAATGCAAGCTTTTATCTGAGTTAATTATCAACAATCATGACAGGAATTTTTAGTTACTGGTTTTATTTCCAACCAAGAAAGTTAAGGGTTTTATGCATTGAATAACAAATGGTATTTTTCGGACAATTTGGGTACACAAAAAAAAATATTAGGGAGAGAAATTCTCTTTAAAGATTCAAATGACCCAATTGTTAATACCAAATTGTTCTGTCAGTGTTCTGATTTGGTGTTGCATGACTACTGAGATCTTTCAGCTTTCTTTTTTTTCTTTCTTTTTTTTAAAATAATTTAGTCGTTGCCAATTATTTTTTATTATTTTCTCCCCAATTTAGAATGGCCAATTATTTTTAGGCTCAGCTCACCGCTACCACTGCTGCGCTGACTCGGGAGGGCGAAGACAAACACACGCCGTCCTCCGAAGCGTGTGCCGTCAGCCGACCGTTTTTCTTCACACTGCGGACTCACCATGCAGCCACCCAAGAGCTACAGTGTCGGAGGACAACACAGCTCTCGGGCAGCTTACAGGCAAGCCCGCAGGCGCCCGGCCAGACTACAGGGGTCACTGGTGCACAGTGAGCTGAGGACACCCTGGCCGACCTAGCCCTCCCTCCTCTAAAACTCCCGCCTCCCTCCTTTGAATCTCCCCCCTCCCTCCTCTAAAACTCCCTCCTCCTTCCTCTGAATCTCCCTCCTCCCTCCTCTAAAACTCCCTCCTCCCTCCTCTGAAACTCCCTCCTCCCTCCTCTGAAACTCCCTCCTCCCTCCTCTGAATCTCCCTCCTCCTTCCTCTGAATCTCCCTCCTCCCTCCTCTGGATCTCCCTCCTCCCTCCTCTGAAACTCCCTCCTCCCTCCTCTAAAACTCCCTCCTCCCTCCTCTGAAACTCCCTCCTCCCTCCTCTGAAACTCCCTCCTCCCTCCTCTGAATCTCCCTCCTCCCTCCTCTGGATCTCCCTCCTCCCTCCTCTGTAACTCCCTCCTCCCTCCTCTGAAACTCCCTCCTCCCTCCTCTGAAACTCCCTCCTCCCTCCTCTGAATCTCCCTCCTCCCTCCTCTGGATCTCCCTCCTGAGAGCTGAAGCGGTAAGGACTGATTTTTTACTTAAACGTGAAAACATTTAAAAAAAAAAAAACATATAAAAGAAATTCTAATTGAACCTACTAATTTTATGTGTGTATATATATATATATATATATATATATATATATATATATATATATATTCATATAAAAAATACATATATTTAAAACTGCAATGTACAAAATTGAAGGCGTATGAAAGAAAAGGTTTTTTAAAAGATGTACACAAAAAGTTTAAAAGATTAAAAAATCTTATATTTTCAGGACGTTTCGGGCAAAAGCCCTTCTTCATCTGTTTAAAAAGAAAAGTAAACACAGTGCAGTAAACTTTTTGTTATTCAAGAATTGTAAATATACAAAAATTCTGTGGATGATGTCATAATTATTAGAATAGAATGTTCATTCCCAGAGGTTCCAAAGTTCCCAGTTTGAAGATAAACTCTTGTTCCTTTTGTTTTTCCGAGCAACATTTGTTCCATAGCACTGATTGATCACACAGACTGTGATGTCTTCAGCAGTGTGACTGCTGAAGTGATGGGCTACTGGAAATGCAGTGGTGTTAATGCGAATGCTTCTTTTAGTTTCCCCAATATACAATTTGTTGCATTTCTTGCAGATAATGCAGTAGACTATTCCTTAGTGGTACATGTAAAATGTTCATGAATGTTGAATGAAGATTTAATGCCTCTAATCTCTGTTTCAGAATAAATGTATTTACAGGTATTACATTGTGGTCTATTACATGGATATGTGCCTTTCAAAGGTTCCCCAGAAGGACGAATAGCACTGTGTACCACATATTCTCTTATATTCTTGGGGTCAAGGGCTCTTGAAAATAGGTGCTGTAGATGGGTCTTGTTGTAAAATAGTAACGTTTCTTTGCACAACTGTCTATATCTTTCGGGTGAAAACAAATTTTTACAACAATACAATGGAAACACACCTAAACTATATCTTAGGTACATTGATGACATCTTTGGAATATCCACCAACTCCAGTGAGGATTTAAAACAGTTCATTCAGTCAGTAACACATTTCCACCCAGCCCTGGATTTCACATGGAACAATTCAGAAACTGGCAATTCTATATCACTGTTTTGAATTCCACCATTAACACCACTGTGTACTACAAACCAACTGATTCTCATTCATATCTGCAGTATGACTCCTCACACCCTAAGGCTTGCTGTGACTCGATTCTCTATTCACAACGGTTAAGACTCAGACGTATTTGCAGCGACAATCAAGATTTCTTCGCCAAAAGCGAGGAAATGTGTGTGTTTTTTGGAGAGACCCATCTACAGCACCTATTTTCAAGACCCCTTGACCCCAAGAATATAAGAGAATATGTGGTACACAGTGCTATTCATCCTTCTGGGGAACCTTTGAAAGGCACATATCCATGTAATAGACCACAATGTAATACCTGTAAATACATTTATTCTGAAACAGAGATTAGAGGCATTAAATCTTCATTCAACATTCATGAACATTTTACATGTACCACTAAGGAATAGTCTACTGCATTATCTGCAAGAAATGCAACAAATTGCATATTGCGGAAACTAAAAGGTGTTTAGCAGACCGGTTTGTAGAACACTTAAGAAGCATTCGCATTAACACCACTGCATTTCCAGTAGCCCATCACTTCAAGAGTCACACTGCTGAAGACATCACAGTCTGTGTGATCAATCAGTGGTATGGAATAAATGTTGCTCGGAAACAAAAGGAACAAGAGTTTATCTTCAAACTGGGAACTTTGGAACCTCTGGGAATGATTCTATTCTAATAATTATGACATCATCCACAGAATTTTTGTATAATTACAATTCTTGAATAATAACAAGTTTACTGCACTGTGTTTACTTTTCTTTTTAAACAGCTGAAGAAGGACTTTTGCCCGAAACGTCCTGAAAATAAAAGATTTTTTAATCTTTTAAACTTTTTGTTTACATCTTTTAAAAAACCTTTTCTTTCATATGCCTTCAATTTTGTACATTGCAGTTTTAAATATATGTATACATATATATGTGTATATATATATATATATATATATATATATATATATATATATATATATATATATATATATATATAGCTTCATTATTTTTTAATTGCCTTGTTTATAGCTTAAGAATACGATGTTCCAAATGTAATTTCAAGTAGCCACCCTAGTACTGAGGACACTGTCAATGAGCATCATGTCCTCAATAACTCTGTCCGTTCCTATATGCTACCACTGTATATAGAAACAAAATATGTCAAGGACTGGAACAGATTGGCATGACTGAAGGTCACTTTCCCTGTTCAGAAATCACAGAGTGAAACTAGCTTTAAGCTATGTACAGAATACGGTTCTGCTCTGGTGATTCCAAAATGATCTTGATGTGTCACTGAACATAGTGCATATTAGGAGTTTGTACTAAGTGAATATTTTGAACAGTGTTGAATAGTACATTATTGTAGTCAATATTGCAAAGTATAAGATACCTTGAAGTTTTGTAACTTTAATGGGTGTTTTTCTATTTTCAAAATAAAAATGGCGTTAATGACACAGGAGTAAATGGATTTGTGACTTTGCTGGATTATCTTTTTCTTGAATGCCTTGACAAGTATAATCTTGATTCTGTATTTGTTACTGTAACAGAGCGAGGTGCCCTGTACATTGTTTTGTTTATTTATTTTTAGAACGGGGTACCCCTCCGCCCCTGTGTTATTTTGTATTTGTTTATTATAATTTTCTACTGTATTTTATATGACGGCGAGCGCCGCGGGATTTATTACTTATGTATTTAGGACGGCGTAGCCGAGTGTTCGTTTATTTTTAAAACGTGTTCTGGCGGAGGCGAGATTGGTGCTCGTCCTCTGCCAGGAATAATTAAACTCGTGCAGAAGGTGGCCATCTCCCGAATTAATTAAGTGATTAATTTTGTTGCTAATCGGGAGATGGTCACCTGAATATAAAAAGCCTGCAGCTCTCCAGCTTGAGGTGGGTGTTAGGAGCGGAGAGAGCGAGAGTGGAGAGAACGGGGAGTTTAAAAAGGAGTTTAAAAAGATAACAGGATCAGTGAAGGCTATAGCTCAGCCTGACCTGTGTTTTATTTTGTGTTCGTGATTGGTTTTGTTTACCCTTTTATTTTGCTCTGTGAGCGCAAGTGTTTTTGTTTAAATATTGTATTTATTATTGTCATTAATAAAAACGGCAGCCAGCCGCGTCTTCCTTTGAACTGCAGTACTCCCTGGTGTCAGTTTATTTTCCCTTCCTGCTTCTGCCGTGACGTCAGACCACTCGTCCATCCTGTCACAGTTACAAAATAGCATTATTATTCAATTACTTAAGCACTCTTTTCAGGGTTCACTTAGTGTTCAAATGAGTTTCATATTTGATTTGTTATGCACATAAGGAATGCAGAAACACACTTTATTCCTTGGGTCTGGTGTAAAAATACTGATGTATTGCATTTGTCTCCAGAAAAGGACTGGGAGATACAAATGTCAGAATAATATATAAACACTGTATAATATGTGATAAAACAATCTTGTGTACTAATGCACATGTAATGTGTTCTAAACCAGGCAGATGATACAGCTTCACTGGAAATGTAGATTTTCTACCATTGTTTTAACTAAATTATACTTTTCCTAGTGCAAGTGCCTTTCTTCCTGTAGCAAGTTGTAAGAATTTGGTAATCTATACAAAGAAAAATAAATTCAAAAGATCATAATTTCCTTGATAGAGACTTTTTTTTTTTTTTTGCTCAGTGGGACCTGGATCATCCTGGACCAGACTATACTTACATGTCAGGCTATACTAGCTTGCAAATACAAATAATGCAAATACATTGCCTCTTATTCTTTTAAGGTCTTTTAACACTGGATAGGGATGCATGCAGTATCTGTTCTTGTCAGAGCTATAAATGCACCACACACACATAAACATATATTCTCCCAGTGTCACATTATGATATTTATGCAATGCTGTGGAAATGTAATGCAGTAAAAATGTTTTATCACTCATGTTTTAAGAGCTAGACACACAGTTAAATGTGGAAATGTACACTCATAACACATTTAGGTTTGGAAATAAGGTTTCAGTTAGATGTCAAAAGCAGTCAAAATGCAGATTAAATTAAATGTTTACAAGTGTTAAAACAAATCAGAAAATCATCACAAATAAACAAATGTTAATCCTCGCGGTTGCACTGCACAAATACCCTTTTATACAGTAGCACACCATTATTGATTGTTCCTAGTATTTAAATTTGAATGAATGAAATGATAAGGAATACACTCACCAATTGTTTTCATGTTGCAAATCTTCTGGTAGCATATCTATCTGATAATCATTTTTTCCTCATATAAATCTTTTGTCCTGTACTTTTTCACCTGCAATGCATATAAAGGCTGTTCATTATATTTAAAATTCAACTTGTCAAATATTCAATGAGTTAATTTTTTATTATTTGAAAATGCAACATGCTCACAGCGCAGCATGCAATATATGGTATAACATGGCCTTGTGGTCTAATGCACAGTGATCAAGTGCCTGACACATCTGGATATATGGTTTAGAATCACAGTTGGCTTTTTATGTTATTTTTTGTTACCACTAGAATACAGTATTATAAAAGATAGATAAACCCATCAGCTCTTGAATAGGCCACTAACCTAAAGTGTTCTGCTCAAAGAAAGGCTTGAAAAAAAAGGATGATTGAATAGGGAGAAATCCTAATTTAAATATTCATGAGCTACCTTCAATTGGAATATTCACAGGAAGCTCACTTACATATATAATACAAGTTCATTTTTATGCAAAACCCATGCTTATTCTGACAAAAAAAAAAAAGATTATTATTATACAAATTATTCAAAACTGAGTAGAAAATGTTGAGCTAATGAGACCTTCGGGTCCTATTTAGCAACATTTGCAAACCCTTAAGGCAATAGCTAAACACTTTTGAGGACAGTTAGCGCACCACAATCAGGCTCACGTGTGGGCAAACCGTGATTTAGCAACCGTGTTTTAGTGCCCACCTGGCAAGTCAGCGTTAGCACTGGACATGAGCTGAACTTTAGGGGAGTGTCCTCATTTACATACAAATACAGCGATTTAGCAAACCATCAACAGTGTTAGCGTTTGCGTTTCAATTGACATGTGAAAACCCGGTCCAAATTCCATGCTCGACTATAAATACTGCTGAAACTGCCAGGGAAGCAGGTAAAGAAAAGAGAGTGAGAAAAATAGAGAAATAAAAAAATACGGAGTGGCACAGGATTTCTACGTGCTCAGACAAAGACAGAGGAGGAGACATCACCATATATTTAATTTTGCCTCAACACACAAACAATCACTGACATCTGCCAACTGCTTCAGGCTGACCTGGAAGGAGACATGCAGAGAGCACACTGTTTGCCTGTAGCACTAAGGGTATCCGCTGCACTAACATTTTATGCCACTGGCTCGTTCCAACATACTGTGGGTTATGTAAAGCCAAAATATTTGTGACCAAAATATTTGGCGAATCACACCCATTCAACCTATTTTGCTCCAGAAATGTTGGCTATCTGTGCAACATACAAAGTATATATTGTTAGTGAAATTAGATTTTGTGCCAAAAATGTGGAAAATACATAATAAAAGGCATGCAAATATTTATGGCTTTACAGTATACTGCAGACATGAGCCAGTCGGTTGTGCAGTGTGAGATGTACCTGCAGCTTTAGTAAAGCGGTCAGGAGAATTCATCCATTTCCCTCTTTCACAAGCTGCAACAAAATATAAAAGCAGGGTTTTCTTGGGAGGTATGTGTTTCCTGGTGTCTTGGGAGCCATCGATTGCACACATGTGCAGCTATGTGCACCAACACAGAATAAGCACCTTTGCATAAATCGTAAGGGTACCTATTCTATCAACGTGCAAGAAGTGAGTGATGCCAAAAACTACATCACAAATGTGTATGCAAACCATCCTGGCTCCGCTCATGACTCGCTTATACTCTTTAATTCACAGATGGTGGCTGCGTTTAGTGGCATGACAGTCTGAGAGGCTGGTTGATAGGGAACAACGGGTATCCACTGAAGCGGTGGCTAATGACACTGCTGCTCAACCCCACGGCCCCTGCCGAACAGAGGTATAACCGTACCTTTAAATGTGCTTGTACTGTAATTG
Source organism: Acipenser ruthenus (assembly GCF_902713425.1). NCBI lineage: Eukaryota > Metazoa > Chordata > Actinopteri > Acipenseriformes > Acipenseridae > Acipenser > Acipenser ruthenus. The sequence goes on from NC_081189.1 coordinate 77,498,227, forward strand.
AGCAAACATTTGGAATCCTCAAAATGTGATTCAAAAGTCTGGATGTCTCTGGGGGAACACTACAGTCTATTCCTCCAAAGGTTAGCAATTTCATCCTGGATGGTTGAATTTTACATAACATAGCTCTCTGTAATGGGTGCGATGTTGAACTTACAGAGGAAAGATTACATGGTTTGAGGGAAGCAGATGCTGAAAGTGCAAGGCAGGTCAGACAAAGCCTTATATGACTTTTTTTTTTTTCATAAGTATTCACTCTCCACCTCCAGGCTGCTAAAAAAGTTTATAGCCTTCCTTAAGAGGCTTGGTTATCCTCCTCACTTGGGCTGCTGGAAAAAAAATGTTTGGGCTTTTGTCTTCTTTCTTCTTTTTTGGGCGGTTTCAAAATGCCCGTTCGCTATCACAGACGCACAGGGGGCAATTAAAGGGAATGTTGAATCCTTATTGGTTGTAACCTTACTCCCCCCACTGTGCATTGATTGGATGGGCGCGTGATTCACTATTTGATATGCGTTACACAACGCGTGAAACCCGACTTCTAAATCACGTTTTCGTGCGCTAGTGCGGTGGTTCGCTAACACTGTCATTTTTGCCCTAGCGAAAGCGGATGCACACATATTTGGTAAATAGGGCCCTAAGTCTTATTTCTGTTTCCTTTCAGGTGGTTTTCTGCTATTGAAACTCTTTTTCATTTCTAAGTAAAAAATAAAAGCTAAAAACAGTAAGACCAATTCATTAAAGGAACTGTTAAAAACACACATTAAATACAAACATGTTACAATAGTGTGCAGCATTGTATGTACAGTTATACTTGGCAGGGTATGGAATTTTCTATAGGAAGACAAGACGACTAGTAATAACTCCATAGAATAAAAAAATGCTGTATTTGCTAAACAAACTCTTACAACTGTTATCCCAAGCTCCCACCTAGATTAAAGGCAAAATTAGCTTCAACCTAAATCTGATCGAGTCTTGATTCCAAGTTAATCAGCAAAATGCTAAACACGCAACAGTGACTATTTCGTTTTCAGTATACACTCAAATATCATAACAATTTTGCTTGACTATAAATTAGCACACCTTTGGCTTTTTTCTTGTGGTTGCTTTGCTGAGTAGCACAACATGCTGGTGAGATAGGGTTCTATGTAATGACAGTTTAATAATGTCTATAGTTACATGGATAGTAATGCTCCCACTAGATGAATGTTTTTAAGTATAGATTATAGCCTGAAATGCACTGTAGAGCAAAATAACGAGCACTAAGGGAGGGGAGTGTATGCAACCACAGAAGGTTCATTAATCTGTCTGACCTCTTTGTACAGTGTTGAAAATAGGATGACCTCCCCCTATTTCTTATGAGATTTTTTTTCTATATTAATGGTGAATCATTTTTTTTATTTTGCTTGGTGTTATAAAAACCATTGCAGAATGTGCACCACATACAATCATTAGTATAGGGGAGTAAATCAGCATGGCAAACTATTACACAAATGTTTGCTGAATGTAAAATGTATTTAAGTAAAATAAAAAAATAAAAGTGAAGTGGTCAATTTATATATTCTTTTATTTATTATTTTAAAGTCTCAGTATTTGGTTCTCTGAATAACCCTTCTTTCCCCCGATTCCAGAATTTGGATGACACAACCCTTCTAGTTCCTGAACACTCCCTTAAGGTGTGAACCAGTTTATACTTTCACATCTACAAAGCATAAGCCTTGGATAATTATGGTATCCTCTGATACTATTCCAACCTTCCTGCATGATTTAGATGCAATTGCCTGCAGAGGTAATGTTACGTGCACACACAAGTGCACCATTGATGAAGTAAGACGTCAATAACCGGTTTAACCAATTATGACACACAAATATGCAGTCCTGCTAGAAACAACTCAATCCTAGATTCGTCCATGATTCATGCCAGTTATCCTTTTGTGCTCTGGCCTTACCTTCCAATTAAACAAGACCAAATCAAAATAACATTAGAAATGTGAAATTATTTTTAAGTTGTTATACAACACATATAGTCCTCTGACTCAGGCCTGCTTGTTATACCCAAGCGAAAGTGCACCACACTCGGACAGCGCTCTTTTAGCTTCATGGCCCCCGACTCTATGGAACTCTCTCCCAGCTTTAGTGCGTGCAGCTCCCACAATCACTCACTTCAAATCAGCTCTCAAGAACCACTTGTTCTCTCTTGCTTTTAATGCTCTCTAAGCCTGATATCTGTTATTAGCTGTTGTCTAAATTGCTATTTCAGGTTTTCACTCCATCTTATTCATTTAATTCTGCTTGACACACGCATCCACAATGTTTAGAATTCACATCCTAGCCTTTTATTTAATGTATTATGCCTATATTTTATGTATTTGCATTGTTTTTTTACTGCTGTATTTAATGTACTATGCCCTGCATGTAATGTATTATGCATTGTTCCTCACTATCTTGTAAAATGCTTTGTGATGGTGGTCCACTATGAAAGGCGCTATATAAAATAAATATTGATATTGATTGATTGATTGATTGATTGATTGATTGATAGGTGGCAGAATCGTTTGAACTACAGACACGCAGCTCCGTCCTGAATTTCAGCAGCACAGCACTGGATTGCAATGTAAACAAAGATTCTTTAAAAACTAGTCTCGGTAAGCATGTTATCCCACTCATGTTATCCCACTCAAGTGAGATAACAAAAATATATCCCACACTAGATATAAGTGTAGTTACGCATGTTTACAACAAGCTAGTAGCAAATCTTTGATTCTGAGAATGGAACTCATACATTAACAACATTTATAAAATGGTTTGGAAATGCTGTGCATTGTGATTGGCTGCTGACATTCCAAAGCCATATGGTTAAAGCAGTACAACCATGGTTTAGATCTCATTTCATTCTATGCATTAAGATCAAAGTGTGTTTGGGTCAACAGCTTTTTAAAGTGTAATTCGACACTTCGACATTACAGCTGGTGGTTAAGAACTACAGGCCACATAGATATTAATCCTTTTTCATAATTATTCATTAGTCTGATATGTAAGAAAGTAAAGGGAATTGTACAAACAATCAATCTCCTTGTATGCTTTTCTTTAAAATCATGACATTTTGATTTGGTTCGCTGCAGTGAGAACAGAACGCCTTTAAATCCTTGTTAGTACTAAATGCAGCCGGTCAGCGGTTTCTAAAACCGGTGTTCAGAGTAGTTGCGCTGGACCTTAACTACAAGGGGATCGCGTATAAAAAAAATAGGTTCAGATTTCAAAGTTGTCCATTGAAAAAGTATTCAGGTAAACAGTACAGTAATTGCAGACATCAGTGTGTATTAAAATGCAATAAGAAGTTTTGTTTTGTTGACTATAGCCCCTTTTACACTGGCATGTTCTACCGGGGTCGTGACCCGGTGTCATGCGGGTCGGCTATGGAATTTCACACTGCTGACAGAAGCAAGTACACTATGTGCGTATGCAATGCCCTGGAAGCAGCTTGTTACAGACGCTTCCATCCAAGCTTCTCTGGATTGAATCGTCGACCCAAATGTTTCTTCATCCCTACTGCAAACTGACTCATGGTGTGTCTCAATCAACATAAATATGGCTAAATAGAATAAACAGAAATGTTCCTTGCCGAAGTGAAACCTTCACACAGGCGTGGCTGTTGTTACTTGGTCCGCTTACAAACACCCATCATGCATTTTGTCTTGCACGACCGGGACATGGGTAGGAGCACCAGTGTGCTTATGAGTGGCTCTCAACAAGCAAGCAAGCCCTGAGCCTAATGAAAGTCTGGCACACTGGTGATGAGGATAAACAAAGCCTTTGTTTCAAATTTAAAGGTGCAGATCGATTGTAGGGGAACAGTAACTTCAAATTTATACCAATGTGTATAAAACATACAATTAGGCAGTTTACCATTTTTTTTGTTTGTTTTCCTTTTCAGAAAAAACAATACATACAAGCTGCAGTACATTATTAAATAAATAAGTAAACACATTTACATATATACAAAGTAAATGAACATATAATTCAGCACTAATAGTTCTTCTAGCCAAAATAGTTTTTCTTGTCAATTAGTAGCCCTCTACAGCCAGTGTAGGGACTATTTTGCATGGGCGGAAGGATACATTCAATAAATCATAATTTAAATTTTAAAATTGATTGTTTTTTGTTTTATGCTTGTAAAATAATGATATTAACCCATTTTATAAGTGCAGTAACACACTTGAAGATGTGGGTTGTACTGATAACCCACTTCTCTGGTGGTTGAAGGCATGAGGTGCAGCACAGCCTTGTGCCTCACAACACACCTGAGGCATGAGTTGTATCAGTACAGCCCACGCCAACTCGTGTGTTACTGCTTATGTATTAAACATGTATTTAAAGGTATTTTCACGATCATATCATTTTTGTTGTAAGCCCAATAATATAACACATATAGTGTAGATAGAGAATAGTTAATATACCCGTATTTGAAGTCTATCCAAAAAAGACTTAATTAATAAATAAATACAAGTTACAATGAAGTCAACCTCTTTTTCTGATGGTGCTATGCAAAACTTCTGAGATCTCTGTTTAGATATTTAAACAATATACTGCACAGGACTTATTTTGTGTCTTATTTTGCAATAAATAAATACAAATAACACTAGAGATATACACATGAGTTGATGAGTGGGATAGGATTGGTAGTTACAGTGGTGCTAGACATGGGATGTTGTTAAAGTGGGCAGGAGTTTAGTAAGTAGAAATACTGGTGCTGAAGTGAAGTACAGAATATTGACAACAAAGGAAGTATGTTCTAGCTTTGTTGGGTTTGTTGCCTTAAATTCATAACCGCTTCACTTGGATTAACAGGACTATCAGGTGCTATACTGCTGTCAGAAAGTGAGGATCCACAAATAGAAACAGTTAATGTATGTTGTATTATACATGTATATGTACTGTATATCTTTATTAATTTACATTCAGAATGCACTTTAGGACAAATACTTACAGTAGAGCTCAGCACAATATCACTTTTTTTTTTTTGCATTGCATCAAACCTACAGTGAGTTTACCTAGCACCGCCAAGTATCAAACCAATTCATCTTGCTAAGAAAAAAATAATTTTGGAATTAAGTAAAATAATATCTCACTGTATAGTATTACCTCATAGCTGCCAAATAATTATTGTATAGTTAGTAGAGAAAACATGAACAGCAAAATAAAGACTAATTATGAGATTTTGGTTGATATGTTGTCTTTGGAAATATCTTGTTAGATTTTGTTGGCAAACACTTTCCGAATTCTTGTTAATGAAAGCTGATAGGATCGTATGTGGGAGGAAAGGTACAATACAAGCATAGTTTAACAGCAAAGTACTCTCTTTACTTTGCAAAAACAGTGGACTAGAGCCAGGAATGAGCTATGATTATTCTAATAGTTTTTGAGTCATTGAGTGGTAGAAAGAGTTGAATAGATTCCAAACTTAATATATAAAAAAAAAACAAAAAAAAAAACAGACCTCCGTCTTTGCACATGTAAAAATCTTCCTGGGTCACTTGAATGTAATATTCATCTCTGAATCATGTAATCCTGAGTTTTCAAAGTGTTGTAAGTAAGGCTTATATGGTAGGCTTAAACATTAGGTTGATGTTTCATGTGCCAAATGAGTCAACCCCTTCCAAGCATTATTTATGGTACCTTGTCAAAGTAAGAACCCATGAAAAAACTATAAATACAGAAGGCAAAGAATTAGAATGCTGTATAGAAACTAAGAAAGAATATATAAATCTCTGTATCCAATCATGTCAATACTAGTAGTCTTATTTCCCAAGTAAGACATTTTGAAAAAGTGACACATTATATGGGGAACAAAGCACAATAAAGAAACTTCAAAGGTGGTGATGGGCGTAGGGTGGTCATAACTTCAGTTTGCCATTATAATGTGATAGGTTTACTGCTTTTGTCCCAACAGCAATTTGCACTTTTAAAATTTGAAGGATAAGAGAAGGGCTTTTCAAACAGTTTCCTGGCTACATTGAGAAGCTAAAATGACCCATAACACATTAGGATTAGATTTCAAATAATTTAATGAAATTAACTCTCTCGTCAGCCAGCTGGTCTAAACATATACACTTTATAAGCCTTATGTTATTACTGACACATTTTGAGTTGGCCAGACAGAACCAACAGTTATTATTCCTTGTCGCATTGATATTGCCAGAAATAATTTAGTTATAGTCCATTTTACAGTAGCTTTACAGTAGTTTTATAAATGAAATTCGGCAGCCATGTAAAATCTCCTACAATAATGTGTTGTGGGATACCTCTACAGCTATGGCCAAATGTTTTGCATCACCCAGAATTTTAGGATTGAGACATAGTTTAAAATAAAATAAAAAAATACATGAACATAATTTAGATATTTTATATAACATCATGTAATCAAATAAACTGTAAAGTGATATCACAAAAATCTAACGGAAGCCATAATAATAGTACAGTATTTCATGTTAGATTTCGAAATGTCACATTTTTTAATTTTTGTCAGTTTTTCGTTAAGTATATGGAAAACTACAAAACTGTTTGCAATTCAATATGATTGTGTAACATTATTCAGCAGGTTTCATTCAACATTAAAAGTCAGTTAATTATATAGTGTGATGCAAAACTTTTGGACCTAGCAGTACATGCTAATGTAGTGAGAGACACTTGTGGAACATTAGCAGTCAGTACCTATAGAGTTAATAATATACAATGAATGCTCTGTGGTACTGTTCAAATTCAATTCACAGTGTGAAATTTCCCTCTCAGAAGAAAGAAGAACTCCCCTTTGATCATTGCATTTGAACTGGGGAGGGACCCCCAGACCACCTATTGTTTTCCCTTTAATACATCTCGACACTTTGGGGTCTTTACTTCTCTGCAATCAGGATTTCGTGTGTGTGAGACATACCCACTTTTCTCACACATTGTTAAATTGTGCAAGCATGGACCACAGGCCCCTCTGGGTTAGCTTAACTGTCATGTTCACATCATGACCCTGAAAAAAAGATTTTAGAAAATTGTTTTTATGTGACCTTGGAGCTTCAAAATGAGAATCAAAATACTGCTATGGAGCAAAGTAACAAATAATTTGTAGAAAGCACATACAAATTTAGGGCATATGTGAAACAGAAATTTAATTCAAGTAACAGGGACTTTTTTTAACAGCTGGCATTTAACAACAGGTGAGGGTGAGGGTTGCAAGTATCCAGTATCACTCTACCCTTATGAAACTAAATACTTTTAATTTGACACAACAAAATGCTTTATTGCTTTCATTATCATTGTTATTTATTTTACATTTCTAACACAGAACAACTGTCACTGGCAGCTCTGTGGGGTGGCAAACAGTGAAGCTGAGTACCAGTATGGTAGTTGATAAAGATTACAGTTTTAAGATCTGACAAACTGAAACATTTGTGCCGTTGCCTGAGATAGAGTGTCATGTCTGAACATTTACTGTGTACTCTGTTCTAGCTGCAGGGCAAAGCACTATAGGATCAAAATATGTATGTGCAGGTATAGCCATTTGATAAAGGTATGGGTAAAAAGCTTGTATTTTTACTCAGGTAATGTCTGTTCATTTCTAGAACCAGAGATTCTTGTCTGATCTACAGGCCCACTGGATTTTGAGATTGTGATTTTGTCCTTAGTGTAGACATTTTGTGCAACTGCTGTACAATTTTCCTCAATGCAGCTAGCAGTACAGGTGTTGAGATACATACATTCACGGATTATACTATACATGCATGTCTGACTGATGAGGGAACTACTGGAGATTGGACTACCAGCAAACTAAGTCAGTGCAGCTTTCTCACACCATGCCTGAACTTCAGTACATTCTCCAGTCTCACAACAGACACCCATTTCCTAGATTCTTCTGTTAACCCATTCCATGTGTTACCAACCTCAGGGGCAGGGGCATAATTATCATCCTTAACTCTTAAGTGCCAACACTGCATCTGCTTAGGAGTAAAATCATGGAACTTTAGTGAAACTTTTCCTTGCTAAAGCTCTTGTTGCTAATGTCACGAGTGACTATAATTAGTTGGGGTAGTGCACATAATGTTTTGTTTTGTTTTGTTTGCTTTTGTATTTAGTATATTAGTATTTTGGTTTTTCACATTTGTTACGTTTTACATTATGTGTTTGTTTATTACCCAAAGGGCAAGTTGTTGCTTATTTTGTATTACTGTATTATTGACAGTGTTTGGTGGCTTGGATTAAGTATAGGACCCACTAACTTAGATTTCTAGGCCTTTCTTAGGCCCAGGTGAATATAGTGGAACTATCATTTCCCCAAATTGCTGTTTATATTGTTCAGGACTGTTGTGTTGTAACATAACTTCATGGGGCGAGAGCTGGAGTGAAAGGTTGTTACTTGGAGAGGTAGTTTGAGGAGTGGCCTTGGGACAGGATAGGAAAGGAAAGAGGTTCCTGACTGGCAGAAGCCTTCTTGGCCAGAGGAGAGGGAGCATCCTTGAAGGCAGGCTGTTCAGCAGCCTCAGGAACCAGAAAACACATAAGATAGATTGGCTTGGCGGAGTCCACGACAGGCTTTGCGGAGCGGCACTCCTTTTAGGAGGAACAGGCTCTTGCGCTGAAGAACCTGGAAAAGGAATGACAGAAGAGGGAGTTGGAAATAGAGCCCAGTCTCAATTTGAGTAAGATAAAGAGCAGGAGCTGCTGGAGTGTGTGGCCAGGGGTCCCCTCTGACTCACACGGTGAGAACCCACCCTCAGCGAGGCGTGGATGGCAGCAGCCATAGAGGCCGGGGAAGTGAGCCTCACTTACCCCCAAAGGTTGAACCCCCGGCTCCCCACAGAACCCCACACCCGTGGGACAAACAATAGTTTACATGCCAATGCATAACATATATAAAAGGAGGAAAAAGACATACAAGACAAACAAGATTTGGGTAGAGTGAAATTATGTATTTACCTGCCGCACAGTGGAGAGAAACAAACCCCGCCCTATTAGGGCGGAAAACCTCTGGTGGACCTTGCAGATCAGGTAGCCCCCACTCCGAGCATGCTAAAAATTATTTGGTGAGTTGGTGAGCTGCGGCAATATTGGAAACAGATGTGCTTATGTTTGATTCTACTGCTGAGGAGGACCAGTGCCCTAGGCTCTTAATTAGATACTGATTGATGTTGGCTTTTGCTGCCGAGGTGGCTGCTCTGATTCTAAAGGAGTGAGGAGTGTAGATCTGAGGAGAAAGATGAGAGGGCAAGGTGAGTTGAGAACCAATGTCTTGTAACTACTGCAAGGGAGGAGCTGATGAACAGTGGATCTGTCGTGAGGAAAGGCTTTTTGCTGTAGATGTACCTGGACATGGAGGTGTAGGGACATAATGGAGAATTAATCTTCAACAGCTGTATAAATTGACCCTGATGAAGTTGATCTGTCTTAGAAATGCGGAGCATAATGAAAATCTGGAACTAAGGAGATGTCGTTGGAATGGATGCCGAAAGAAGGGAAGCTAGAAAGAGATGGGACTGTATACTGAGAGCATCTGAGGAATCCAAAGAAAGCAGTTAAGCTCATGACTTCCATGACAATATCGTCAAAGGGGTTGAAACATCCTTTTCGCAAGATTAACATGAGCAACATGGGTAGTCGAGATGGGGAAGTAGGAAGGGAGCTCTTAGATTGCTGGATTGGCCAGAAGAATCGGAGAGAACACTGACATGAGACGGTAATGGAACTGGACTCCGGAGATGTACTGGATTCCGAAGATGTAAGACTTGATTGTAGAAGCAGAGAGGTGTAGAACGTCTCATGTGTGGACGATAAAGGCTAAGATCGAGTCTTGATTAAATGGAACTGGCTGAATTATTATTATAATAATTTTTTTTTGCCACGTAGAAGGAGGAGAAAGAAGACCAGCCTGTAGAGTAGGATGATCTTGTTGATGGAGCTATGGCAGTGGACATGTAATTTCTAGCCAACTGAAGAAGGTTGAAGAGAGGAGAGCTCACAGGAACACTAGGTGCTGGTATTGTGGAACTTGGAGAGGTGCTGGAGCTGCTGCGGGAACCAACTGCTGATATCTTCTGTATTATTGTGGCGAATCTGTTGTAGAATGAGAATGACAGTGGATAGAAGTGGGAGCTTGAGAGCTGAGATCTGCTGAAGCAGTGATCTGTAACAGTGTGCGGTGGACTGCCGTCAGAAGTGGGCAGTGGCCTGCTGTAGAGAGCAGAGATCTGCTGAAGTGAGTGTAAAGAAACTCATTGTGAGATCTGAGCAAATTTAAGCTGCATAATCCTCCTTGGGATTGCAGGAGGTTGTTGCACAATTGTCTGCTAACCAGAATTTTGATAGGACTTTGATGTTGGTCTTTAAGTGTTAAGGCGATTTAGAAGGAGCCAAAGATGAGGCTGCTCTCGGGAGAGATGTAGCAGGCATTGCTCTGAGGCCACTGCAAAACCTATTGATTTGATCAGGAGCGGTCTATGAGTGTATTGTCCATTACAAGGTAGGCTGATTTGACTGAAACATTGGTAAATCGAAGGACATGGCTTCCGTACCTGACTGGCAGCTCACATCGAATTAAATATTAACCTTCCAAAGTAAAATTGATCTTGATTTGAAAATACATAACTTTCGCAGTGAAAGGACCAGCTAAAATATAGAACTTGTGGTGTTATACTGCCATCTGGACGTTATGATTAGAATAAAACCGTTGGCTTTAGAAAATGCTGCAGATTTGATTATTGTTGTCAATAGTCCACGTGATTGGAATGTTTATCCTAAATGCTCTGATGCTGTATCATGATTGTATTTGGACAGAGGAAAGTAGAATGGGCTGTGAATGCGCAGAGTCCACACGCGTTGGCTCACAAACTGCTGAAAATGCGGTCAAAAGAGGTCTAAAATCAGGGAAAGACCGACAAAATGGTTATCTGCTGATAATATTGATCCAGCTCTTGACAGCGGTGTGGAACGTAATGTCGCATGACTTGAGTGTAACATTGATATCTATATCTTCTATTATTTATTTTCTGGTGTTAGGAGAGAGAGAGTGATGTGTGACAGAAGGGGCTGTTGAACTCATCAGTGCAGGCAAGTGAGGCATGGCCTGCTGAGCATCGTCTATCTGACTAACTATGAAGACATTTTGCATATTCGTTATATATTTATTATTAATTTATATATATATATATATATATATATATATATATATATATATATATATATATATATAATACATATTTTAGGACAATTAAGCATGTTTATAAGTAAGTTAACATAGGTCCACGAGACGCGCCATTATGTCACGAATTCGGCGAGTTGAACTTACTCTCTCCAGTTGTTAAAACACAGCGGCAGGAAGCTGAAAGATTGCAGTACTGAGGCACAGACCTCACAGGGCCTCATGAAACTGCCTGGTTACCACGGCAACTTAACACTCCGAGTAGTCGCTCGATGAGGGTGTTGCCGTAGTAACCATGGCCTGTGAGGCACCAGTGGAAAGTTGCAGCGTAGCACTGTCGTTGGAGTTTACGTGATCGGCAATTTTCTTTTTTTTTTTTTTTCCTAGCAATGGTCCGTAGGGGGGTCAGGACTTCCGTAGTTTTGAAAGTGATGTTATACGAGTAGGATTCACGTAATACGTTACAAAGCACGAAACTAGAACGAGAATAAAGCTGGGGTTCCCGCGTTGAAACCAAATTAATGTCCTTACCCATTACGATGTCTCGGCTGCTGAACGTAAGTAGCAGTGAATTGCTAAACCAGGACCCCACATAGGGAATAGACGCAAGCGAGATGATTGACAGATCAACTGTGGAGGCGGGCGTTGAGGGAGCAGAGGCTGCAATGGCATCTGCAAGGAACCGAGAGAGTAACAGAATTAATTATGCGATTCTGTTATCGAATGAGCAGGTGGGGAGGGACACGACTGCTGCTTTAACACCGAAGTGCTATGGATGAGAAAATACCTTTACGAAAATAGCTTTCAGAATCTTGTTGATGTACCAATCTTTAAAGAAAAAGCAGGGAGGGGTGCCTGCCTGTAGTTGGTTGCAGGCACAGGAAAAGACAGGTTCTACAAACAAAGCTTTGCAATAGATGTTAAGGGCAAGGCGATTGCTGCCGACGGGAATGTTGATGCCTTTATCGAACATAGCTTTAAAAAGTTTGGCAGAGGGCTGATCTTTATAATGGAGATGCAACGGAGGTTGAATAATGGAGCAGCGCTTTCAACGGCGCTACTGGAGTTTAGATCGTTGCAGGCTTAACTGACGATGCAGCTACTGCAGCGAGAAAAGAAGAAAGAAGCTGAAGGATGAGAAAAATCTTCGAGCAAGTTGGAAAATTGTTGGACGAGAAGACAAAGTTTAGACATTAGTAAAAAGATAAAGTTTAAGCACATTTGTCGGAGTCTGAGCGATTGCTAGAAAGTGAAAACAAACTGAAAATGCTAGACAGCGAGCTGTGTGAGATCAGACTTAAATAGGAAATAGGAGCAGATTGACAGGGAAAGCAGGGTGGAGCCCTGGATCTCGTCCCCCGAAATATGCCTATAGGCTATCATGTGTTGAGTGGAAGAAGTGTATTAATAATATCTCCAGAAGTCACAAGTAGCTTGCTAACAATGTTTTATGGAAGGTGTTAGTGGTTTTAGGTGGTACAGCTTTAGGTGTTTTTTAGGATAGGCTTTGTATTGCAATACCGTGCAAGGTGTTTTAAAAGGGCGGGTGTGTGTGTTTGCAAATGGTTTTATAAAGTAAGCTGTATTCATTTGTATCGTTTCCTGTAATAAAGAAATCATTATTTTTACTTATCTGTTCATGTGGATTCTGTACACTCAATGGGCAGGTCCAGGTGGTCAGTTTGAAATCCAAACAACCTGTGGACAAAGGGTTAGAAAGATAATTATAACAACTTATACTTAACTGGAATTAACAGTATTATACCCTAACATGAACATCCTTACTTCTGCCATTTTCACTGCTCCCCTTATCTTTGAATGCCACCCTAGATACAGAGATATATGCATCTCCGTATCTATGTGAAAAGCCTAACCTGGATGCAGCTGAGTTATGGGTGGTATGGCATTTCCTGACTTCTGTGGCTTCAAGCTGCACCATTAAAGTTAATTTTTAATTTTTTTGTTAAGACATTTCTGACTTTTGTAGATTCAAGCTGAAATCATAACTGTTTTTTTTGTTTGTATGTTTTAACAAAGTTTTTTTGTAACGCATTTTAAATGTTGTCGGAAAGACTCAGCATACTAAAAAAACTTCTCAGCATACTAATTTAAATGCTCTGTTACTACAGTAAGTTCTTTCCAGCTGGTTTTGAAGGAGTACAGTTGTTTTATTTCCTTGTCTTTGCACTGCCTCCAAAATAGGACCAGTGGTATAAGACAAGCATTCTTTTGTGAGTGATCATCAGCCTATTGTAAGATTCCCAGACTCCCACTATCTGTGTACAGCACCCACACCCTTAAATACGTGCAAATGATCTGCAATGCAGCAAGACAATTATTATAACCTACAAGAGCAGTGGTACGTAAACATACAATGCATTGACTACTTCAACATATTTAATAGTTCCTTCTGATCCAGCAGTACATTTTTTGCAAGCCCAAGGGCAAATGCAAATGATGGCAAATACCAGTATACAGTATCTATCTATTAATGGCATAGATTTATAGACAGTTTTTGATAACTGTATTTGAGTCACACTTTGCAGGAACACTCTTATTTGCATGATACACTATAATATCATCTAAAATGAAGAAGAAACCAGTTATAAAAGTTATCAAATTATAGGTCTGAGTTGTTCAGTTGTATTAATTTATTAGGTGCAATCTTCCTTTCTGAAAAAAAAAACAAAACATGCAAATGATGATTTGGAGTAAAAACCTTTGAGATTCTAACCCAATGTATACTACAGTGCCAACTATATGCTCAAGGACAACATCCCTGTAGACCTTTAAAATGAAAATCCATTTTCTACATTCTTTGAAAAACAGAATTAGAAACTTTAATCCTTGACTTTTAAAGTGTATTTTAAGTCAGTTCCACAGTCAATGAGTTTAAAATGATATAATCTATACAAATCCAATTGTATTACTTGATTGTAATACACTAAGCCAGCTATTGGAAATACTATTTAAAAAACCTTGGTACCATGTTCGTGAGATTAAAAAGAAATGTTATTGCCTGCTCTAAGTAAGTGCTTACCCTTATGAAATGATGTAAAGCTTTGAAAAATTATGTTGCTGAGGCCCATGTTTAATTTAGGACTTTATATGAAACAAAGTGTTATAAACGGTCATCTGTTATACTTATAGTACATAACTGCTGCATTAAAGCCCCACAATCTCACAGCTATTGTAGAACAAAAAGAAAAAAAACATTTTTTACATTTTTTGAAACTATGGTTGTAAACAGGGTCAAAGAGATTGCAATGAGCCAGATGGATGTCGAATTAAAATACTGTCGAACATGACAAGCCAGGCCGCTGTTTTAACATGCATTGGAATGTCCAATGGATTTACGGCTGAACTGGCATCTCACTGTTTTTGTTATCTTCACTGAGAGAAATGCTGTATCTGTTGTACAATCCCCCCATAATTGGCCCTTTTTACACTGAATCCAGCCAAACATGAATTATTAACTCCTTTAAGTTTCATCAGTGATGTATAAATGGCAAGTGAAAAACAAGACATCAAACAGGAGCAGGACATCCTGCCATTTTCTTGTTACCTACACAAAGATGTTCTAAAGTTAAACCTAATCAGAAACAAGTGGGAGAATGTCCTCAAGCTGCATTTTAAGAGAGGGGGTTATTGTTACAAATACTTTTTTGAAATCAGATTTACCCCTCCTTTATCTAGCCAATTTGAAAAAGTTGCCTAATTTTGCGACCAGCGCTCCCGATATCAAGCCAATCCCTCCTTTCAATCACTGAACCTAAGCAACATGTTACTAAGCTACTGAACACTGGACAAAAGGGACTAGCCTGGGAAGTCTCTATTACCAGTAAGGGTCAGTAGGTTGTACATTTAATACAATTATGTTCACATAAACTACTTCCGCACCATATCTGCTGTATACGTGTCAGTACTTTAATATTTGCATTTTTAGTCAACATCCCGTGAGAAAAAATTGATAGTCATTTACAAAAAATGCCTTTCCATTAACCCCTGATGAACCAAATTTAGCTGATAAAAATGTAACCAGTGAGTATAAAAAAGTAAGCCTGTTTCTTTTGCTACACACACACACACACACACACACATTCTCCTGTTCTGCTGTAGGTGATTAATTGACCAGTTGCTATCAATTAATCACCAAGGAGAGCATTTTTCTAGGGTCTGGAGATAAATGGGATTTATTACAGTTACTCGCTGCACATTTCTGTTGCCACAAACTAATTGGATAGACTTCTTTGGACTAAGGTGATGGGTTTGAATTTTAGAAGATTGCCATTAATCTAAAGTGGTGCCTCTGGAAGATGTACAGTAAGCTACTTGTTTGACAGTTTAGACAAATCCTTCAGTCATACCAACTTGCATTAGGACCCTGGAAGCTAAGCATGGTTGGATCAACACTGAGATGGATAAGCTCTCAAGGGAACCCTCAGCATTTGTGAGTGTTGTGCTTTTCAAGGTATCATCTTTGCGATAACAAATCAAACCAAGATTGTGTCCACTATTTTATAGACACAAATTAGCATTAATCTTGGACTACCTCATATTAACAGGTAAGGTAGTCCAAGATTATTGCTAAACGGGGTCAGTGAAACCATCCCATTATAATTATGGTTTTGTGATTGTTCTTTTGGGAAGAAATCCAGATAAACCCATGAGTTTATTCACCAATAGTGTTAGCAACACTTTTTTTTTTTTTTAACTATACCTTACACAGAAAAGTACAGCTATGGCTGAAAGTGTTGCATCACCCTATAGAATTAACTAATTCTGCTTCATAAAATCCAATGATACTGGCTGTATAATGTTACGTTAACATATTAAGTTACATACTGCTTTGTAGTGTTCCATATAGTTACAGACAAACTGACAACAAATTTAAAATGTGATATTTTAAAATCTAACATGAAACACTGTACTACTTATGGCTTCCAGTAGACCTTTGTGATATCATTTTGTAGTTTCTTTGATTACATGATGTTAAATAAAAGATCCAAATTATGTTCATATAGTTTTTGTTTAATTATGTCTAAATTCTCAAATTCTAGGCAATGCAAAACTTTTAGCCATAGCTGTTCATTGGAACAGTGGAAGATTTCATCATTTCCACTTAGGTAATAGATTTCATTGTTTTACGAACTGTAAAACTATAATCATTAAACCAGATGCAGCGGTGCATAAGGTTTGATCATCAGGGCTGTCTGGAAAGGTTATATTATGTGTGCTGTGTGTATGCAGCTGTAATTTACTGATACTGTGGTCCTGCTCCTACTGGAGTGATATATTCCATTGAAGATTCCTGCCTGCCTTTCTGCTTATAGTTGTTGCAGAACAAAAACAATAAACTGTTCTTTTTTGACACATATTTACAAGCAAGGAATGCTTTTACATAAAGTACTGTGTATGTCTGTCATTATCCAAGAGTAACAGAGTTGGACCTTACATTTACCATATTGCATATTATGGATAAAGTAGCTCTGCCTTATTTATTATATGTGTTATGCCTAAGATAGTCCTCAAACAAAACAGAAAAGTATAAAGAAGCATATTTTAAATAGCCAACACGTTATATGCACCTGTGCTTCACTCAAGAGTAGCACATGGCTATTTTAAATTACAAGGGATGAAATAAATTAACCATTTGTGCACAAACCAGTTCCACTTTTACAGCACACAATAACAAATAAATCATGGTAATTTATACAGACCATTTATACAGAATATTCTAACTTTTAAAGTAGCCTCTAAAATGTGAAAGATTTAGAGCAAATAATATTTTTTGGTTGTAAATGCCATCCTTATCAACACCCATTTTGTTTAGTTTTTATCCCAAGACAGTTATTTATAGGCAATGAAGTGGGTCTACAATGAGACTGCAAGTAATTTAAATTAAAAAAAAGAACAACATAAATCAGGCATAATATCTCTAAAAGCACAGTTGAAGACAGTCTACAATAATTAGTAGGTAATGTATTTGGTCTAATGAATACATTTTGGCCCTTTTTATAAAAATAAACAAACAAAAAAACAACATTGCTGTTGCTGTGCATATAAAACTTTAGTGTATTTTTAAAACAGTGTTCATTGTGTTGTACATGCTTCAGCTCATTGCTGTACAGTAGTTATTACATGCCATTCATTTGACATCTATAAACATATTGATATTTCAATGTGGCATGTTATCAATGAGTCATACACACAAACACACTTATTAAATGGACATTCAAGTGTATTGCTTATAAGGGCTGTTTGGCCATGATAATAAAGAGCGGTGTTGTGAGTCTAGCGACTCACGCAATAGCAGAGCTTGACCCAATAGGTTTTAGTCAGGGGTGGGGAACAGCAACAAACATGCTTGTTTTATTATTCCCAAAATAACCTGTGTAAAAATAGGGTTTGTTTAGTATTTATTGCAAAATATTGGTTCCAGCATGTCCCGTGGAATATTTGCACGCTAAACTTTTACAGACGAGACTGGGTCTGTGTAACATACATACTCTATATTGTAGTCTTAAACTCAAACCATTTGATTGAACACCAGAATGCAGTAAGAGCATTCCCCTCAACTGTAATCTGTCTTTCCTAGTATGTAGGGAGGGCTGACATACTACAGTGTACTCTATGTGTAATTGCGACATGTGTAACTGCCCCCATTTTCAAAAAGGAAGCACAGTAGTTTTGTTTAAAATGTCATTTTTTAAAAACTTTCAACAAAGGGCCTTTTTTGTTCAACAAAATAAATCCCCTTCATTAACTAAAGATTTTACAATGCTAACTGACAAGGACAGTCCACAACTGATCTCTGACAATGCATTTACAACTGTAGCCTTTAGCCTTTAAAGAAAATCTACATTTTGCAGATCCAGCTGTACAAACCCCATGGTTATTCAGATTAATAACGTTCCCTTTTCTGATTTTAAAAGGCCATGAAGCACTATAAACATTAAAAGGTTATGTCCAGAACACCTTATAATCTGGCAAAGCACATTTCCCCACACTCCTGCCTGAAAGGAGCCAGTTGCTCCTGGAGGCCTATCAGTAACAGGTTATTAAGCAGCTTTTCTCTGCTGCACAATGGCAGATTGTTAAGCTAGCCAAATCAGAAGCATCCTGGGTGTCAGCACAGACAGGTGTCAAACCCCACTGCGGCAGAAACGAGTGCTTAAGTAATCAGAGACCTCCCGGCAGAAAACAACACAGCTAAAGAGAGAGGAGAAAAAAAAAAACCATGTAGGTTGAAGCATCCTGCCATTCAGATTCAAGGCAACTCAAGTGTTTACACGAGATGACCCTTCCAGACCAGCCATCCAAACTCACAGCTGATTGCTTTTCAAAGCAAGGGTAGAGGTCATGAACCCAAAGGTCAGTGATGCACAGTAGGGGGAAATAACAGTTGATACGCACAAGGATTATTCCAGACTTTGCTAATGAAGATGTTTCAAATTTAATGAAAGGAACAGGAACTTTGAAGTCATGGATCTGAATCACTGGCAAAGTAAACACTAAATAATTGCCATTTAATATATATATATATATATATATATATATATATATATATATATATATATATATATATTAGTACTTTGTTTACTGCCATTTATGACTCAAATCACAACATTATTCTTATTCAGAAGAAGAGTACAGATATTAGAGGGTTGGATAATAAAGGCTTTAGCTTGTAGGGTTCAATTTTAATTATAACCATAGCAGCTTTAAAAAAACACTATTATTTATAATGACAAAAAACATTGTTTTAGCAGTTGTTTGTTTTGTTATTTGGCACTTTCCAAAAGCCATACTTGTGAGTTGTGTATTATAAGAAGATGGCAATTAAGTTAAATGAAAACAACATTTCCTAATTTATTAATTAAAGGTTTTAGGTTGCAAAAATGTTGGAATGCCATTTATTAAGGTGTAAATTGTGTTCAACATTCCCCATTACAGTCAATATTTGTTTTTCTGTATGATATTTGCGATTCAATCAAACATCATCAATTCTGAGTTTTATTGAGTGCATAAAATATGAGTATAATTTCCCACAATGGTAATGTTTTCCCAGCTTAAAATCAGGCCAGTGTACAACTATTTGAACTATAAACAACATTGATCTGACCTAACCTTAACTACTGTACTGTTGTATTTGTATTTCTCAGGCTTTCGTCAGCCGTCTACCAGCAAGGTCATAACTCAACCGTCAAGCATGGTGAGGTGCGTCAATGGATGGTGAGTCTGAGAGAAGGCGATGCGATACAGTGAAAAAGGAATTAAGTATGTAAGTGTTTCAGTAAGTACTGCAGATCAAGTGCTCAATTCAGTCAAAGATTCTTATCTTTGGTATTTGATTTTTCTGAGTTACAAATATCTACTTTTCATTTAAGGCTTACTAGCCCTATGATTACATTGTAATTATGGCTGCAATATCCTTATGCAGCTTTTAAAAAGTACAAAATAGTATCATGGAATAACATATTAAAAAAAAGAAATAAAAACATGAGTTATCTTTATCACCGCTTTTGTTTATTGGGTGCTTTTGTACCTTCTAAGATGTCTAAGTCCCCTGCTGTTTCCATCTTTTGTCCAAACAAACAAAGTCAGTAAAATGTTGTATGTCTAATCAAAACTTTTGTTACATTATTTAACAGAAATCACAGTAAAGCCTGATGGTACACAAAAGAAAGAAAAAAAAATCTTTGCAGACTGTCCAGTAATAAATTCCAACAGTGGCCAGCGCTGGTTTTAAACTGGTTGTGTAGATTGTTGTGGGCCATGTCAGTTTCAATAGATGGTCTGATACAAAGGGGGAGGTGGGGAGGGGGGTCCCATTTAGATAAGGATCTGTTTTATAACAGAGCACTGACAAAGAACATGGTACAACAAAAACAAAGTCATCAACAACAAACCTACATCATTGTAGCACACAACTGAGCACAGCAAGATAATTACAAACTTACATAACAGTATAAAATGTACCAGAGATCAACAACGTTTGCAAAGCAGGAACATTTCTAAATTCAGCAGGGATTTTACCATTCCATTTTTTTAGTAAGCATTAAGTTTAAAGCCCTAGAATGTGTTCTGTTTAAAAACAGATTTGCATATTTCAGAAGGTGACCTCATTGCTAAAACATCCTACAGGTATTTCCTGTAAAATCTTATCAGTATAGCAAAACCTTGTATTGTTTGATGATCACAAGGACAAAGTGACAAGCAGGTTTCAAAGGGGGGGGGGGGGGGGAAGCTTGTGTCCCTGAAACTTAAAGCATAGAGGAATGTAAACAAACCGCGAAAGGGTCTGGTATGGTAAAGTATACTATAGTGTAAAAAAAAAAGGTTAGCTATAAAGGAATGTGAAGAAACATGGGGATACAGTTATAAATTAAAAACAAACAACCTGAGAGTGTGCAAGAGGCCTTCGATTATATTAGGCTTACTGCAGTTTGATTTTAGTTTTGTATTTTAGTTTTTTTTTTCTCCCTTTGAAAAACTAATGCCTAGGGTAAATATGTTCCATGCTCTAGTAAATAAACAAGCAGTACTGTGGGACACTCATTATAATTTGCAGACTGCCCTTGTTGCTGCTTCTGTTACTATAATAGTTTGTTTTAAAGATAAACACTTAAAAAACTGTTTTGTGAGTAGGCCCATGATTAATAAAACACACCCAACATAAAGACGGAGGGACTGTAGTCTTATGGTCTACCCCTAGATTCAATACTCTATATACAGCTTTGGCCAAAAGTTTTTTTTATCACCCTATAGACTAAACTAATTTTGCTTCATAAAGTCGAATGAAAACTGTTGTATAATGTTACGGTGAAATATTGAATTACATACAGCTTTGTAGTTTTCCATATTCTTAATGAAAAACTGACAAAAATGTGACATTTCCAAAACTAACGTGAAATACTGTACTACTATTATGGCTGCCGGTAGACTTTTGCAATATCCTTTTGTAGTTTCTTTGATTACATGATGTTAAATAAAATATCTATATATATATTTTTTTTTAATGATCTCAGTCCTAAAATCCTGAGTGAGGCAAAACTTTTGGCCATAGCTATACAATCACTGTGCAAAGACATGAAGTTAAATACCTGTGTTTCCTTTGCCACATGCAGAACTGTACGTTTGTTCTTAGAGGAAATAAAAAGTATGCACTTGTATCACAATGTAAATATTAAACTATGGATTTATCTCAAAGCAAATATAAAACTGTATGGATGTATTACTAAATATGGGGTGCTGTTGAGCTGTGCTTAGTGCTTTTGAATAGGCTTATGTAAAGTACATCCACTAATAGAATGTGGCATGAATCATCAAAACAAATGCCGTGTTACTCCAAAAATGACGCAAAGTTGACATTTTGGGAACCAAAAGGAAATATTGAATTAACTGGTGATTAGATTAGATTACTGTGTTTCTTTAAACTTGTCACATATTAGCAATGTTGTTTGTCAATTATACTAACAGTGCTGTTGGTGGCAAAGTTCTCGTTATACAAGCCAAGTTGTGAGCGGCTAAACCAAGCAGCATTAACCCCATAGTGTATGCAGGTGAATAAACCCCTGAGCTGAACTTCAGACATGTTTTCAAAGTCCACTTCACAGGTCCCTGTGCTAAACTATTTATAATGAATATAGATGCAATCCAATGTACATATATGAATTTCTTTTTTTAGCTGTAAATTCAAAATTAGAGCTATATCAGTATGCAGAATAGTTGATGACCATGACATATAAGAACGACTATATGTACAGAAAAGTATAAAATAAGAAATGGCGACGAATAGTTTAATGATAATTAAATAAGTGGTGATTTAGACCTAGATGTCATTAGGTAAGCAAATTGGGTATTAGTGTCATGGTAAAGTATATAATAATATTAAATATAATAATACAGCTCTCATACAATTTTATTATTGCACAGTAATTCCTCTGCTACCATGCTTGTTACGTGTGGGGGGTCGTCACTGAACAATACTGAGGCAGACACAGAGCATTAGGTGTTGACATTCCACACAGTTGCACAGATTTAATTTACACAAGTGCTGACACTAGGGTACCACCAATGGTAGCCCTAGTGTCACATTTAATAAAGAAAACAAAACAAAGCTAAAAATAAAAGTTTGCCACACAAGGCGAACGCTAGTCTCACTAAAAGAAACGTCCCATTCCAGGAACCTACTACTCTACGCAAACCCTCTCTACACTGTTTGGGATCAACCTCCCCTAACCTACTTCTGGGCTCCCGGAGTCCCAGCATGCTCACAGCGACTCCAGCCTCTTCAAGTGGCCTCGGCTGGGCAATGCCTTCAGCAGCACCGTCTGGCAGCTGAAGGGTTCTGTAGTAATGCTGCGCGGCGGACGCTCTCCTCCTAGATGTCAACAAGTGCAAGTTTTCACTCCCCGGGCACGCCCCCCAGCCAATCCAGACCTCCCGATCAGCTCAGTGCTGGGCTAGCCTAACTGCTCAATTGGTTGCCCAGCAACGAGTCTTCTTTTCTGTGTCCCAGCTGCACACCTTTGTGCAGGAACCAGCGACAGGGCTCTCTCTGTCACAATGTTTTCCCATGCTTGCCAGCATTTTACCATGATTTCACTAGTGCATTATTACACTTTGTTATGCTTTAAAGTACAACAATGAACTTCTATAAACACACAATCACATAACAATCTAATACTCTAGAGATAATCTATAACTTGGAAAATATTTTACAGAAAAACTAGGTAGCTATGTATGAGAAGTGTCTGGCAAACACATGGAATTGGAAACAGCTATCAAAACATTTTTGAAGTGGGACATTTCAGTTGAAGATGAATTACATCATTTTATCTGGAATTCATTGCACACAAAAACAAATATCAACCAGTGATCCAAATAAAACACAACAGAGCTACCATACAAAAGTACCTCATATGATGACATCACCACCATAGTATGAGATTTCAGTTTGTTTACTGGTATTCCTGTATCCAAAAGTAGAAAAAATACATTGCTGGTCCCAAACAGAATGTATCATACTGCTTCAAAGCAAAACATGGTAGAATCTTGTAACATGCATGTAGGCCTCAGTAACAAATGAAATCGTTGTCTTTTTTCTGAGCTTGGTTCAGTTAAATTACTTTCTTGTCTGGTGTTTGCTATCACATATATAGTGATTACATCATGCATCAAACAGCGATGGTATCAGGAATGATCACATGTGAGAAACAAAGGGTATAGTCACGGTCCTCCATGTGATCAAATAACATGGCTTTTGTTTTACAAAAAACGTGTTGGTGAAAAAAAAAAAAAAATTATGTCTGTTCCCAGGAGATTACATCACTAGCAAAGCCTGGTATGGTTTCACAGAGAAAGGAAAATCTTTTATAAGCAGGTGCTGAAAGTGATATTTTAGAGAGATTGTCCCCCCTACAGTTAGGGTAGCATTTGCTTCTTGTACATATTATTGATTTTGATCTAAAATTACTGTAAAGCTAAATAACAAGAAACATCCCAGACCATTATTACATACACCTAAAGTATGAATAACATCAGCTGTTGGCTAGTGCAACCAGTCAAAAGACTATATAGAAATATAATATTTTTGCTTGACTATATATATTTGTAATGCTTACTGGATCACATTAAGACACTAGTACCCTATTAATAGTTCCAAGATTCTGAGCTTAGTGGGCACCTCACAATATGAACGCTCTATTAACATGACTGGCTAGGGCGCTGTGAGAGGTTTATAGTATATTGACAGCATAAACTTAAATTGTTGGTGGATGTTATTATGAAATTAATAAAGCAATATAACTACCGTACTAGTAAAACTCAGCATTTACTGAACTTTAATGGTCACATCATTCTTATCCTTGTATTATTTACGTAATATTTATTTATTGTATTACCTTTTTAAAACTGTATTATTTGTGCTCTCTATCATTATCTATTACTTTTTCTTACATCATTTACCATCTTACTGTCTATTACAGCAAACATAGTGTGCAAATGAAATTTATGTCCCTCATTTGTTATTTGATTGAGAAATAATTAACACATAACAACAAAAAATTCTTCAAAAAATCTGTTGCGTTGCTCCATTGATCTCAGGAACAATCACAAGCAAACAAACATTCGCTAAAGTCACACGTTTAGTTAAACATTAAAGTTTTTATTTGTATTTGAATCACTTACATATCGAAAGGTATAATTCATTTTTGTGTGTGTGTTTTGAAAAGTTACCAGCTCCTTATCAAGGTCACTGAAAGTTTCTCATTTCAATTAGTGCCTCACTGATGTTGCTCTACAAATCCAATGCAAATTCCACCAGTTGCTATTGTGACTAACCTAACAAGTACAATGCAAGTAAAAGTGTAACTGTATTTGAGCAACAGCACTCAGAACTACGTAGAACGATTGCAAAATACAGAAATGTAGGAGAAAGTTCAAAGTGGTTGTCGTTTGAAGCTACTAGCTCCTTAAAGAAATAACTACAGTACTGCAGAAAATATCAAAAAAGGCCTTTCAAAAAGGTAAAAACTCCCTGCTTTACTGTCTCAGAATACAATCCACCGAGCTCAAAACACGGATTTGCACAACTGTACCATTGATGACACTACCATCACCCAGCCAACTAGATGAAAGAGACAATAACTGCTGAAGCTGCCCTAGTTCATCAAGTTGTTTTTGGCAAAAGATAAAAGGGATTTAATGTATTTCAGTCCAAGATTATTCCTACTAATGTTTCTACATACAAACATAAAATCAGGCCTAATTGGCTGTGAAGGATTGTTTTCTATGTTTCAAAGTGTTTGTTTTTAACAGTGAAAAATGTTTAGAAAGCCACTCAAGTACCCTCTAACATACTTAAAAGGGCTATTACTTCAAAGAAAAAAGGTTTAGAACAACCACAAACACACACATGTAAAATAGTGAAGTGGCCAATCTATATCCATTTTTACAATGAACATTGTTTGGGTCTGTCCTGGTCTTTATTCTATCCCGAAACCATATTGTCCAGGTAATTCCAGGTTGCATCCAATAGGTTGGGGTCTGTCAGGGTCGACATTTTTGTATAATTTTTCAGATACTCGAACCAGTGCTTATATATTGTCATCCATATATATTAACATAGCTGAAAGTGTTGCATATACCTGCCTCGTAATCTTCATATATCCTGGACTGTCTGAGGATGTACGAGTACATTATAACATTGGAACTTGAGTCGAGAAACAATCTTTAAAAATGAAACAAACTTTTTCTGGAAACAAGAGTCATTTAAAATGGTCTGTGTTGGCTGCAAAAAAAGGAAACAAGCAGACAAAATAGATTTTTTTAAAACAACCTTGAATGACATATTCAGCAACATTTAAAAACCTTTAAAATGTATGTTGACACATTAATTACAATGACTGTGTAATTCCCATAGCCTATTTTGCTGCCTTTAATCCCAGGTTATTAAACATGGGAGAAACGTTAACTGCAGACCTGAAATGAAGATTTAAAACCACAGATACCGTCAAATTATTAATAAATGATATAACATCGTATATGCCACTGGAGCCTATCAACCTAAAAAAAAATACAACTAAGCATAGATGTAAACAGCTAGTGTTTGTCCCTCTGTTACATTGTCTATTACAAAGGCACACACAATTGAAATCAATGCCATTCTCCACAAGCGTCTTAATGATATCCTGACCTACTACTGTTGTGTGGTTAGAGTCAAGATGCAGTGTATCTACTAAGTAAGCACTAAGTTCCTCTGAATTAGCAGTTGTAAAGCTATGTGGGATGAAAATGATGTACAAAACACAGCTGCCTTGATTATCAATGTCCTTGTCACATACAATGCAAACAGACTCAGACTTCTTCATTTTGCCATTTACAGTATCTGGTACTTTTTCCTATGGTAAAATGGTTTTGTAAAAGAAAATGGTTTGCGCAGTATTTCAAGATTTGCTGTCCCTCTTTAACCTCTAGCAGCAGCTCACTCATTTCCTGAGGAAAGAAACTAAAGTTACTGTTATCATCTCATTTATATTCATAGCACTTGTGTCAAGGAAAATATTAAATAAACGTATTCAAAAGAAAATAAATAAGTAATAAGTAATCTGAATCCTTCCAGTGATTCATGAATGTTATAGAAACTGTTGGGTATGTGCCAGCATCCTTAACGTAATACACATAGCCATAAAGGAGGATTGCACTAGGCTTGCCTGGTCCAGAGCCTAATGTGTTATCTGGTGTGCTAAAATAAGCTCCATCTGGGGAGCAGAGAGAGCAGAGCTGTGTTGAACCCCTGCACAAAACCCTTTGCCTTTCATTTTAACATAATTTGACTGTATGTGCCTAGCCCGATACTCTTACTTGGTCTGTATTCAGTTTGTATCCAGTTCAGAGAGTGATTCTCTATAAATTGCAGAAGATTATTGAAGCAAACACATAAAAACTATTCAACTGTCAATTGCTAAAAAATGTGCTTCATGACAGCTCTATCCGTTAGTACTATTGCAAATTATCAAGGCCCTTAAATATGTTATGTCCTTTAAGTTAGCAGTAATATGGGGTCAATTTGTCTTCAGAAGAATAATTATCTCAATCACTCAACTATCAGGTGTTTGTGTCAAAGGTCATGAAGTAATGTTTAAAATGTATTTTATAATTTACTTAAGATATAGTGAAAGATAGGGGGTTACAATAGTAGATTTTCCTTTTCTGAGTACAGTTGCCATTGTAACAAGGATATATATCCACTAATTAAATAAAAAAGAACGCATGGCTAAAATGTTGCCTAACTAAGAAAACAAGAAGAGGTTAATAATGAATGAAAGGCTTCCAGCTGCTTTTATAATTTAAAGATGTTAACATTATTTTAACATGCTTTAAATCTACAAAAAAGTGCAGAAAGGTATACTGCACATACAAATCTCAATTATGATTCAATGAAGGTGATTTTGTAAGCAGCTTAATAATTCGATATGTTTGGTCAATGCACAACAGGTGAATATCATTTATAATTCTGCTGTTGGAATTCTTCTGTTATTCTGTTATTAGTTTCTTGAGGACCAGAGGCTTTTTCATAAAAAGTGCTTGAGTCCTGAGAATCACATCAAGACTCTTTCAATACAGAGTCATTTAGACACGTAATAAGCAAATAACTTAATCAATGATTTTACATGATTTTACATTTACATTAGGTTCAGCATTACTGTATATTTAATAGTCACATTTTCACAGTGAGTACTTATTGTTAATTAATGTTAATCAAAGTAATCAAATAATATATATATATATATATATATATATATATATATATATATATATATATATATATATATATATATATATTAAAGGTTTGAACATTTTCAGGCATCATAGAAAACATACATAACTAGTTTTTACCTAAGTGTACGCCTTAGAAGAGATAGAAGCTTTAAAAGCTGACTAATCACACTGCCTGACAATATACTGAGTTGGGGCTGGAAACAAAGAAGTCTCCTGTTACAAGAAATATAAGCTCTTTAGGTGTGCATTTCAGATGCCTGGTGCCTGGTGAGGCAACTACCATTTATACCACAGGAAAGGGTTCTGTCAAAGTCATATTATAACATCAGTAGTACAGTGGTTAGATTATTTGTGGTTTGTTGTCAAATCAAGTAGAAAATATTTGGTAAATAGCTGTTTTTAATCGATTTAACATAAACAAAGTAAAGAACACACCATATGAAGTAAAAAAAAAACAACAATATAACATTTGACCTGAGCTCCACCACTGGTCGGCACCTGATTCTTTGATTCCAGTTAGTTTGGAAACTGTCGAGAATGTTGAGTGCAATGTTTGCACATTCTGTTTTAATTTTTTCATCAAAATGCGTCAATGTTCATGGTTTTTGCAGTGTGCATAACTGATTCAGGTGGCCACACAGAAAGTAATCCAAGGGCATCACTGCACAAGGCCTCTGCAACCTACCCAATAGCCTTGGAAAGTATTGTCTAAGCAAGGTGCCCACCCTTAAACTTGTAAACGCCTCCGTTTAGTTTACGAGTAATAAACGTTGAGAAAATCCAGAAAATATAAACTAACATTAAGCAGCAGAGAGATCTGTATAATTTTATTATTATTATTATTATTATTATTATTATTATTATTATTATTATTATTATTATTATTATTATTATTTATTTCTTAGCAGATGCCGTTATCCAGGGCGACTTGCAGTTGTTACAAGATATCACATTATTTTTACATACAATTACCCATTTATACAGTTGTTTTTTTTTACTGGAGCAATGTATGTAAAGTACCTTGCTCAAGGGTACATCAGCAGTGTCCCCCACTGGGGATTGAACCCACAACCCTCCGGTCAAGAGTCCAGAGCCCTAACCACTTTATCCACAATGTATTTTTGTATAACTTTTCAATTCTGTGAAGGCTACTGCCCAGGCGGACCTTAGGGTTGTATTTAGTATTTGTGATTTGTTTTGTTTAAATCTTTTGTTTCGCTCTGTGAGCAGTGTGTTTTTGTTTAATCGTTTTATTTTATTTTTGTGTTAATAAACGGCGCCGCAAGCGTCTTCTGCCCTGCAGTACTTATTTGTTTTCCTTCCTGCTTCTGGCCTGACGTCACATCGTCAGTCATCCTGTCACAATGATGCAGAATCAATATTTAAAAATAAATGTTTCTCTCTATTTGAAACAGGAGACGGTATACAAAAATGTAGGTGAAGTTCAATTAGAGTTCTTGTTTCAAATTACGTTATGTAACTAATCTGAATGTTCACCTATGAATGCACAAGTTCTTACAAAAATTGTCTTTTGTACTGCTTAGTACTGTAGCAAATGTGAAGCAATGTTTGATATTCAATTTTAAGGTCATGTTTTTTAATGTGGCAGCATATGTCTATGTTTTTCTTCTTTTTTTCCCATGCTGTGTTGTATATGAAAAATATTATTTTTCATTGATACATTAATATAGTTTAATGTTAGTAATATATTGTACTGCCCGTGCTGCCTCTCTCTCCTCTGTTCTAATTCTCTTCGATCTCTCTGCTGCCTTTGACACTGTCGATCACTCTATTCTCCTATCCTCTCTCGCTGACCTGGGAATCTCTGGCACTACTCTGGCCTGGTTCTCCTCCAACCTCTCCGACCGCACCTACCAGGTAACCTGGCGCGGCTCAACCTCCACACCTCACCCTCTCTCAACAGGAGTCCCCCAAGGATCAGTCTTGGGTCCTCTCCTGTTCTCTCTCTACACCCACTCCCTGGGACCCCTCATCGCATCCTCTGGTTTCTCATACCATTTCTATGCTGATGATGCTCAGATCTTCCTCTCCTTCGCACCCCTCTCACCTCACCATACCCTCCCGTATGTCTACCTGTCTCTCTGATATCTCCTCCTGGATGCACTTGCATCACCTCAAACTCAGCCTCTCTAAATCTGACCTTTTCTTCCCCTCCTCATCTTCCCCATCCTCTGATCTGTCTATCTCCATTCCTCTGGAATCTACCACGCACTTTCCCTCCTCCTCAGCCAAGAACCTCAGAGTAATCCTGGACCCCTGCCTCTCCTACTTCCAGCACATCTCCACTCTAGCACGCACCTGCCAATTCTTCCTGAGCAACATACAAAGAATCCGACCCTTCCTCATCACTACTCCTCATCCAGGCCCTGGTACTCTCCCGCCACCCGTCCGCTCCAGCTCATCCAGAACTCCGCTGCTTGTCTGGTGTTCTCTCTGCCACGCTACTCCACTGCTCCGCTCACTACACTGACTCCCGATCACCGCTAGCATCCAGTTCAAGACTCTTGTACTCGCCTACCGACTGACCAGACTGCACCCAGCTACCTCCAGACCCTCATCTCTCACTACACCCCCACCCGGCCTCTCTGCTCGGCCTTCACTAGAAAAAGAAGACTGGCTGTACATCGTCTACGCTCCCCTGCCTCCTATGGATGTCAGGACTGTATTTTGTATTTTGCTCTTAATTGTACTGTAATTCTTGATATGTATTTTTTGTATACAATTGTAAGTCGCTCTGGGTAAGTGCATCTGCTAATGAATAAATAATAAAAATAATCTACACCAGAACCAGGCAACTCTGCATCCCCAGATCACTATGTGCTGAGTCTGGCTCTGGGGGAGCAGTATCTCTATGTCTGCCTGGTTCTGGTGTGGGTGCAATGTATTAAACTTTTAAATATGCTGCCTATACATGCAGAACCCCAGATCAAATGATTGTCACCTTTGAAAACTCTTTTACATGTGGATAGCATTTCCTTCTATTCTCACCTATTCGGAAGTGTGTGTGTACCCACTCCTAGTTGCATAGTACTGCATCGTATTGGTTTCCAAGTCAATGGCACCAGCCCAGCAATGTGTCTAATTTGTTGGAGAATCTAACTGAAAGATTTTTTTTTTAAAAATTACAGGTCAGTGAAATCATTTTCCCCGAGAGAAATAATTGAGGCATTATTGAATGAAGAATTCATTGTTCATTGCCTCCGAGCTCCAGCAACAGTTTCTGTATGATGTGAATTCCACTATCCCTTCAGGTCCACAACCTGGTTCTTTTCAGCTCCGATGTCATTCATTAAGCACATTCTCCTTGTTTACTTGGTATGTTCTTTCTCTTTTATCTTCCAGAAAGGATATTTAGAGAATATGATAGGCCTGAAGCAGAGCTGTTTGGACAACAGCCCTGCAATGATATGATCCCATCTGACAGGATAAATTGAACAAAAATGTAAAAAGTCGAAAGGACATCTCACTAGTACCGATGGGAAGCAGTTTCCGCTAGGCTTGTTGGAATGGTGAACAAAGGTCTGTGTGGTTCAATAAAAGTCATCTTTCCTAATGCTGAGAATCACTAGTTAAAATAATATGTGCAGTAATTAAATGCAATCAATAGTCAACATATATATATATATATATATATATATATATATATATATATATATATATATATTTGGTATATGTACACCTGCTACCTGGACCTATAGATTCAGTTCTAAAAAAAATGTCTCCAATTCCAAATTACCCATTGAACCCTAATTAAAAGATTCCAGCGCCCTGGGCGAACTTACTTTTAAACTACTAGAGGTATTTTAGCTGTTTGGACATTAAAAAATGTTAACAAATACCTTTTCTGAGGATGAAACTAAAATATTCACAATGACTGAAGTGTCACTGTTGCTATGTACAACACCTTATGAGCAGGCTGGGCTAGCTTGATTGAGTTAAAAGGTTTCTTATAATGGAAAGCAGAAATGGAGCTCCCTGTGATTATAATGAGCATGAAAACCTTGCACCATTATCTTACTGTTTCTATATTAAACAAGTAAACCATGGCAATACAATCAAGTCAGTAGTGACAGACCACGTATTGAATCATACAGATGGCTTGTCTAAAGATATTATTTTTCCAATACATATTTTATTCCAAAATATTGAGTCAGTAAATAAGGACACGAGTATTCCATTGGGGCAGCTAACATAGAACAAATAATATTGGAAAGATTAAAAAAAAAAAAAAAAAAAAAAAAGTTATGTATACAGTTTAAACAGTTTGGGTTTATGCAAAAAAACAAACACTTGAATTTGAATCATGCATTGTCTGTGAGCAAGAGATAGAACATTTGAACTGGATTTCTCTGAAACAAGGAATTTCCATTTAAATCTTCAGAAATGTTTTAAAGGAAATCAATCTTTTATTCATAACATATTTTTTCACTTGATTCAAATACAAACCAGCAAAATGCTCATGGAAATAATACCCGAGCAAACTGAGAGAATAATCCCCTTGATGGATTTGCGTAAGACTAGATGTCTGCTGCACCCCAGCTCCCCCTCTACGCAGCCCCTTAACTGAAATACAGGTGCTGCCTTGAATCTCTATCTAGGCAAACCAATACAGTATACATGACTTATTAGGATGAATTAGGTTTGATGGAATTTGCATTTTGCAAGTCTACAGGACAGAAATATTTAGTAACCAGGCTTCTCGTTATGTTTAGCAGATGTTTTACTGTGTAATGTTTGTTTTGAATAAAAATATCAGTTGTTAGGATAAATGCAAATTTATATTAGAACACAACTACCAAATCATGCACCACAAGGTGTTGTGAAAAGGGATTGGAACAAACATTCAAGTGCATTCACGTGTGGTTTGGTTTGTTTGCATATACCGCATTTGCGTATTTCAGAGTGATCTGAAAATGTATGTGTGATTGGCATAGCCTTTAGATTACTCTTTTTTAACCACAAATGATTGTGATACCTTCAGTTGAACTTAGTTTTTTGGGGAAAATTACACAATCATGACTATTGAATATTATATGTTTGGTTGCAATAATTTATTTAACGTGGGATAACTTTAAAACTATATGAAGCAGAAAACCTGGACTCTTGGGAACTTATTGAAAAGCAAGGTTCATGAACCATTATGTTCTAAAAGCGAACAACATGGTAAACAAGGGGCCCTGACTGTACAGCAAACAGTGCCATCACTGTCTGGCTGCCCAGACTGCTTGGATTGAGGAATGCGATTGTTACTCAGCATTAATTTGTTGGCATTGAACAGTATCTCTGTGCAGCTCTCTAGGAACATTCACTGTGATTATAAACTTGAAATTCCATTAATTCCCTGGCAGTCGGAGTATACTATCAACTATTTAATATTGTAATAAAAATGTGTGAAGAGATTTACAGTAAGTGTATCTTTCTTTATTTAATCTTGCAATATGCAACTTCCATTTGTAGGCTCCATGGCATTACATTGAATACCTACATATCTGGACACATCTCTAATATTTGTAACATGTCCAATGCATCTTGGAGTAGGAGGTAAAATGACACATCTCAGTGCAAGATCATTATTGCTTCAAATTAATTCAGGCTTCATTAATTCACAAGCAGGGAAGCAAGATGACTCTGTCTTTGTTGTATTTAGTTAAATCTGAAGAAAATCTGGATCACTTTTCTTCTGACTTTGATTAAAATGGACTGATCATGTTAGTAATTTTTATTCTTTTTTTGCAAGCACTTGAGAACAAAATATTCAGTAAAAACTAACCTGTGTGTTAACAGTACAGCAGCAGGGTAACATCTTAACAGTACAGTACTGCTTCTGTTACATTAAACTTTTTAGCAACTGGGTCACCAGTTCTGGTTGCTAAAACCGCTCCACTTAGAGATTTTCACCCGTGGACACCAAAAGACAGTTAAATAATGTAATGCTAATTAACACATTCATCTGGCGTACACTTGTAGTTTGTCTAGCCTCACGCAACAGTACTGCCTGGACAACAATTTATCAGTAACGTAAATCCTTTTGTAAGGATTTTATATTTACACATTGCATTAATTTCTCCACTGTGTGGCCTGGAGACCAAATTTCTGTTTACCAATTAAAAATGCTTGACTCCTATGTCCACACATTCTTTGCTGTTGACAACGAAAACAATACACCGTAATGGAATAATTAAATAAAATTCCAGTCAGTACATAAGTGTGGTAAAGTATGGTTGAGAGAAAGTTTAAGAAAAACTGTCTCCAGTTGCTACAGACATAAGTAGCCATCTGTTTCTATAGTTACAATACTGATTATGCAAGTGTTTTGCACCCTACTCAAAGCATGTATTCATAAGAGACACTTTATTCTAGACAGATGTAAAGAACCAGTACTTCCCATGTGTGCCTTGGCTACCACATGGAAATCAGTTGTTTATCTGTCCTTCTTTAAAAAAAAAAAAAAAAAATAATTAACATAATTCTGTGAATATAAATATTGTTTTTCAAAAATGTTTTAAATATACAAAATCAAGTCGTTTCACAAAAATCACCAATTAATATATTATTTATTGGTTTTTTTTTTTTTTTTTTTTTTTAAAGCTATCCATTATAAGCTATTATATAATAAATCAAAACAATAAATTAAAAATATTGGTTTAACAAAAATAAACGTGCAGTATAACGGAGTCTTCGCAGACAACAGTCAAGATTTTATTTTTGCACTCTGCTCCCCACTTAGTTTCCCAGAATTAAAAAAAAAAAAAAAAATGATAAATCAGTAAATCAGTATTCATAATGACAGACAAAAATCTGTGTGACAATATCCACTTGCACAAGTTTAATTCTGTTCTATAAAAGATTATTTACAAACCAAAGTTGGGAGACAGTCTAGCACATCTGTAAATGTTTGCGCTATTCACATTTGCTACATGTGCTAAAATGTGCAGTTTTTGGAAGAATATCAAGTTGGTATTTTATTTAAAGCATGATATCCTTGCCCATTTCACCTGCAGGGTGAATTTGCCACCACCCCTCCAAGGCCTCTGTTCCTGCTATTAATTAACTAGCAGCTTCCCCTACTGACTAACATGCTTTGAAGCCATGACTCTGACCACAAATACACTGTTAAGTTGAAAAGAACCATGCAGCGAAACAGACTTTCTAAAAGTCAAGGCAAGCTTACTGAGAAACTATTTTAGTTCCAGATATCATGTTTTAAAATACAGTACAATATACTGGCATAAACATTGGTTTCCTTCACAGCTGCACACCCACACATCAGCTTAATTTGCTGGACACAGAGGAATTAAACAAAACTTGTCAAATGGCTTGTGTTTCTATAATACATCACATACATATAAAGGCTGTTACAGACCAGAAATAAAACAAATAAAAAAAAAGAGCAGCAAGATCAGTAACATTAAAAAACAGGATCTGATGAGAGTTAGCATAAGTTTGTCAATCTTCGGTTCCCTTTATTTCAGCTCCTTCACAACCCAAAACAGTAGTACTCATCAGAATCGATTTTAGTGTCTTTATACAAAGAAGGCCTATCAAGAGAATCTTTTATTGGTCCGTCCGAGAAGTGATCTAGGTCCGATGGGGAAGTATGGCCTGGAACATCGTCCGCCAAGGTGTCAAGATAGCTGCCAACCGAGATGCCATCAAGTCCGTCACTACCATCCTGTAAGCTGCTGCAGCTCCCTCGGAGGGACGTGTCCTGGCTCTCTGACAGACTGTAAAGACTGCCGGCTAAGCTGCTCTCTCTGCTTGCTATGGCGCCCTTCTCTTCCATCACCCACTTGATTGACTCGATGCCTTCGTTAATAGAGAGCAACTGGTGCATCAGCTTGATGTCTATCGCCCTGAGATGAGCCTGTCATTTGAATGAGAAAAGATACAAGGTCAGCAAGGCCCAACACTTCAATATTTCATTCTTAACATTTCGAAGGGTATCCTCAGTTTGGTAAGTCACCCAGTTATTTGTACTGTAAACAATCAAACAAGAGCAGGCACATGACTGTTTTTTTGTCTTGACTCCACCACCTGTGCTGCACAGTGGCCTTGTCAGGAATATTATACTTTGATTGCTTGTTTTTAAACCTCTTCACACAAACTAAGTTGAGCATAAAAAATTAATACTAAATAAATAAATGAATAAATAAATAAATAAATAAATAAATAAATAAAAAACTAAAAATAACTTGTTTCAGTTAAATCACTACTATCATTTTATATCTCAGTTTGGCATTAAAACCTTAACATTTCTTTTGGCTCCACCCCAGATTTACATAGTCCTCTAAATTAGTTTTTAAAAGTGAACAATGATGTAAATATCAATTTACATGTGCAAACTGGCTACTGCCATAAGAGTATGACAGTGACAAATGTGAGACAAGACTGTGAGCATGGACACATTCCTAGTTCACAAGATCACCAGTGGTGGTTCTGATTACACACGTTGACAGTCCATATACTGGTTTCACAGATCCTGACTATCTTACTTCAGCAAAGGTTGTGGAAGATTAGTGCTAATCAGGGTCTGGGAAACCATGGGAATTTGGTTTGAATGTAAGACATTGCCACCATAAAGAGGGGTTAGGAATTATATGGAGTGAATGTCAAAAATGCTTGTGTGTGTAAAAAAGATTTGTACCTGTAAAAAATTTCCATGTAGTCGTAAAATAAATTTGTAAGTTTGTAAAAAATACATTTGCATCCAAATATACAAGTACAACTCAGAAATACAAGTACAACTCATTTTTGAAAGTTATTTTATGCTCACAAAAAAACTTGTATGTGAAGCTCAGGATGCCACAGCCGAATGCCGATGTGATCGATGAGTATTTAAACACATGCGCAGGTTGCCGCTTGCAGTCTAGTGCAAGTGTAGGGAGAGCTGCATTTAAACTCAGCTGGACATGTACTGTTCCACCGTTTTATTATTGGAATGTATATTAATAGTTTTTATATCTGTTGTTTTTAATTGCCTCTATGCATGAAACACGTTTTACTCAAATGTGTTACGAAGGAAAACAAATAAGTAAAATAAACGGCAACTAAACAAACATCACTATCATGAATATAGCATTTGAAATAGTGCACTGAGCAGGCCGACAAGTTTTTTGTAAAACGCAAATTATTATTATTATTATTATTATTATTAATAATAATAATAATAGTGAGACATCCAAGATACAGGAACAACACCCATTTGTCAGGTTATTCTACCTTAACATTCTATACCTACCTATAACTTTCAATCGTTTGCCATGAGGATGAAATCGATTGTCAATTCTTATTGGCACATTTTGTTCAACTATTTAAGACTAGCCAACGTCTTTCAAGATTCTCATAGGTTCGCCTATAGAAGGGCTACGAATCTAGGGGAGCATTTTTAGTCAGATCAGAGGTTTTTCAACCACCTAAACCATTTCCTTTTAATCTACCACCTGGGATAATTCTGATACTGGCAAACTATTGAAAGTTATAGGTAGGGAGGTATTAGGTCGGTGGGGCAATCCACAGTTCACCACGCCCCAGTGACCCCTGTGACCGATAGGGTGCCTGCGGGTCTGCAGTGGAGCCATCAGATCTGTGTTGTCCTCCGGCACTATAGGTCTGATGGCTTCGCTGTGGATCCGCAATGTGAAAAATGACGGATTGGCAGGAACACGTTTTGAAGGACGCATGTTTCAGCCTCCGTTTCCCGAGTTGCCGGGGGGTTGCAGCGGTGAACCGGGATAAAAAATAATAATTGGGCATTCCAAATTGGGGAGAAAACCAGGGTAAAAACCATTAGCACCGACTAAATTAAAAAAAAAAGGAAACAAATGTATTTTTTACAACACATTTATTTTACGACTGCACTGAATGTTTTTACTAGTCTACAAATGTATTTTACAGGTACACATTTCTTTATGCACACAAGTATTTTTGACAGTTATTTATTTTACTCCGTAGAATTATTGCCTGTTCTGTTCACACCTCAATTTTTATCAAATATTTTTCTAACATCAAACTTTCACCAAAATGTACAAAGCCCTTCAGCGATATTCTGAAGCATTGACCACTTAGGTGATTTTTTTTTTTTGGATAACTGCTTATGTTATAGAATTAGCAAGAAACAGATAAGGTGCAGTATCAATGATTAAATTAATCTTTCAAGGCTTTTAACATGTTTTTATTTTTATTTTATTTAGAAAAAGTTAATATGGCCCCTCCAGGCTCTTTTGTTACAGAGTTCAACTAGTAAAATACAAGAATGGCAGTCAGTTAGATTTGATATATTTCATCTTAGTTGGCATGTGAATCATATGTTTGACTCCAGATGCACATTTTTCATTCATTATACATGATGCACTCAATCAAAGCACAACATATATTAAAAGTTGCACTATTGACCTTGCCGCTTATAACAACCTTTAAAGACATTAAAATCCCTTGGTTTGTAATTATTTTAGCTTACTTTGAAAACACGTTAGATTACCCTGTAAATGAAATAAGGATACAATACAATTATTATAATCATATGCATTTTCAAAATTGCTTACAAAGAAAACATGTGACTTTCAAACTTCTCTTCTACAGTATGGATATTATATTAGTGTGTTAATGGTTCACAGCTGCTGGAGACTGAGTGCTATGGTATTGGTTGATTTTAATCCCCTGCTGCGAATCTGTGGGATGGGGGACACAGATAATGTTTCTGAATTGCTTTGGGGGAGGGAGGGTCTTTTAGCCTGCAGCAGTACCACCCTAAGTTTCGATCTCTTTAAATATCAGAGCCCAAAAGGGGTTGTGTTTTCTCATTACTTGAATGGGACCTCTAAGGAGCACCACCTGTGTTAAAATGGTCTTCGTGACTCAGCAGGGGGTCTTCCTCCCACAGGCCAGCACTCAAAACTAGCATGGCTGTTTCAACCGTTTTACTGCAGCAGTAACTGTGTCAAAATATAGGTCTTATGGGCTTTGCAGTAAT
This sequence comes from Acipenser ruthenus, assembly GCF_902713425.1. Classification (NCBI taxonomy): domain Eukaryota; kingdom Metazoa; phylum Chordata; class Actinopteri; order Acipenseriformes; family Acipenseridae; genus Acipenser; species Acipenser ruthenus. The sequence goes on from NC_081189.1 coordinate 77,536,677, forward strand.
TAAAAATCTCAAAGAATGTATTGGGTTTACATTGAAGTACTGGTTTATTTGTAATATTTTACCAGAAAAACCCAATTGCGATGAAAAACCTTCATTTCAAAGATGTCCAGGACAGAAGCAGCAACTTTCTTACAATACATTTATGAATTCTCATATAAAATAAATATCAAATCAGGCATCTCCATTTATCCCACAGATTATCATGCACTAGTATTGCTACAGACTGACTCAACCAAGTTTTTTTCAGAATCTGATAAGCAGTTGTCCAATTCTGATTAAAAACACAAGTGGATGGAATGTTCAAGTGTGAGGCATGGAGAGAAAGCTGAGTAGTACTGAGACTTGTTTTGTACAGGCCGTTGAATAAAAAGATGTTCATATTATGAAAATGACCAGTTCCTTCACGTTGTTCACAGGAACACGAACACAGCATTAAGTTGTATACCGTAATTACGATATTTGCGGTGTAGAATAACAGGAGCAGTATCAATACTGTAATGTACCTAAACTGTGGTAAACTGCAAAACCGGTAAACCGACGGCTTGGAAAAATAACAACCTCTGATTGGTTAAACCGCATCACATGACTGTGCATATATATATATATATATATATATATATATATATATATATATATATATATATAGCGTATAGCACAACTTGCATACTAATGAGCCGCTTCATACAGAATAAATCACTATGCACCACTACATTATAAATTCCACGACAAAATGCCATTTTATTTGTTATTAGTTACAAAACCACTGCCAAAAATGAGTGGATTTCACCTATTTAGTCTCCAGTTTTATAACGCTGAGCTGGACTAAATACATATTTTAACAGTAGAAGTTTTAACATCTCTGCTGACAGCGAGTTTAAAACCAGCAATAGTGTATTCCTGTCAGTCAGGAAAACTCTTAGAAAAGCAGGTAACGACAAGGCCAGACACCACCCCCCGAATTACCGGCCCAGATTTTAAGCATCTGCGGGAAACTGAGGTAATGTCCCCTAACACCGCGGTCGGATTGGTGCGTAAAGTCTGGTTCGATTGTCAACTTCATCTAGCATGACTTGAACGCGAGGGTGTCCGACAACTAACAAAAAACATATTTTGAGATCCAAAAGGATGAATACATACTAGAATATGTGTGCCTCACATATAACGAGTTCACAAACTCACTTCAAGATCCGGCTTCATTCTCCATCGCAGCCGCTCCCCTTGCTTACTTAGTGTCATTTGAAACTCCGCACATCATCACAGCTTGTGCTCAGTCCTCCAGTTTCTAGTGAGATGGCACTTTCGATGCAGAAATTCACAATAAACTAACATGTGCAATTTATTTTTAATAAGCGAACAGTGAATTAAATGACATTTAATTTGGGACGGTATTACACTACGGATGTATACACAATAAAAGTTTCTGGTTTTGTCTTAATTTAAATGTGTTTTAAAGATTTTAAATTATTTCTATTCCCACAAATGACAGGTAGTCATGTTATAAGTGGAGTAAACCACTTCGGGCCATGCAGTTCCGATGATATACCACTTCTGGGGTGGTTAAAGGCACGGCCCATCGTGGTTTATACCTTACATTTTATATATTATATATATATATATATATACACATACATACATACATACACACACACACACACACACACACACACATTCATACATACATACATACATACAGTGCCTTGCAAAAGTAATCAGACCCCTGACCAATTCTCTCATATTACTGAATTACAAATGGTACATTGAAATTTCGTTCTGTTTGATATTTTATTTTAAAACACTGAAACTCAAAATCAATTATTGTAAAGGTGACATTGGTTTTATGTTGGGAAATATTTAAGAATATAACAATAAAAATATCTTGCTTGCATAAGTATTCAACCCCAACACATTAATATTTGGTAGAGCCACCTTTCGCTGCAATAACAGCTTTAAGTCTTTTGGGGTAAGTATGTACCAGCTTTGCACACAGTGTCGGAGTGATTTTGGCCCATTCTTCTTGGCAGATTTGCTCCAGGTTGTTCAGGTTGGTTGGACGACGCTTGTGGACCGCAATTTTCAAATAGTGCCAGAGATTCTCAATGGGATTGAGATCAGGACTTTGACTGGGCCACTGTAGGATATTCACCTTTTTGTTCTTGAGCCACTCCAATGTTGCTTTGGCCTTGTGTTTGGGATTATTGTCCTGTTGAAAGGTGAATTTCCTCCCAAACTTCAGTTTTTTAGCCGACTTAAGCAGGTTCTCTTGCAGTATTTCCCTGTATTTTGCTCCATCCATTCTAACTTCAATTTTAACAAGATGCCCAGTCCCTGCTGATGAGAAGCATCCCCACAGCATGATGCTGCCACCACCATACTTCACTGTAGGGATGGTGTGTCTTGAGGCATGGGCAGTGTTAGGTTTGCGCCACACATAGCGCTTTGAGTTTTGGCCAAAAAGCTCTATCTTGGTCTCATCTGACCACAAAAACTTTTCCCATATTGCAGCTGGGTCACTCTCATGCTTTCTGGCAAACTCCAGATGTGCTTTCAGATGGTACTTTTTGAGTAACGGCTTCTTTCTTGCTACCCTCCCATACAGGCCAGTGTTATGCAGAGCTCTTGATATAGTTGACTGGTGCACCATTACTCCACTCCCAGCCACTGAACTCTGTAGCTCCTTCAAAGTGATTGTTGGCCTCTCTGTGGCTTCTCTCACAAGTCTCCTTATTGTCCGAGCGCTGAGTTTTGAGGGACGGCCTTTTCTTGGCAGTGCCTGGGTGGTGTGATGCAGCTTCCACTTCCTGATTATTGATCCAACTGTGCTCACTGGGATATCCAAACACTTGGATATTATTTTGTACCCTTTCCCTAATCTATGCATTTGTATTACTTTATCTCTAACTTCTGTAGAATGCTCTTTGGTCTTCATTTTCCTTCAGATTCACAGCCTGACCAATGATCCTTCAACAGTGGGGTTTTTATCCAGAAAATGTGACAGCAACTTTAATGGTTCACAGGTAGAGGCCAATGGTAAGGTAACTGTGTCCTCGTTAGGGCAATTTCTTTCATTGGTGTAAACTGGGAGCTTCCACAGCACAGGGGTTGAATACTTATGCAAGCAAGATATTTCAGTTTTTTATTTTTCTTAAAAATATTCCCCAACATAAAACCAATGTCACCTTACAATAATTGATTTTGAGTTTCAGTGTTTTAAAATAAAATATCAAACAGAACGAAATTTCAATGTACCATTTGTAATTCAGCAATATGAGAGAATTGGTCAGGGTTCTGAATACTTTTGCAAGGCACTGATATATATATATATATATATATATATATATATATATATATATTGATTTCATATTTTAGTGCCTGTAACAGGGAGTCGTGTTACGTGTGTGGGTCGTCCCTGAATAATAAAACAGACACAGAGCAATGGGTGTTGACACGGCGTACAGGCGTGCAGATTTTATTAACACACACACACACACGTGCTGCCACTAGGGTACCAGCAATGGTAGCCATAGTGTCAGATTTAATAAAGAAAGAAAGCTAAACAAGGCAAGCGCTAGTCTCACTAAAAGAGAAGTCCCACTCCAGGAACCTATTACACTACGTTACCCTCTCTACAGAGTACTGATTGGGATCGACATCCCTTAAACTAACCTACTACTGTTGCTCCCGAAGTCCTGGCCTCTCAGCGACTTGTGGTCATTGCGACTGTCCTGGCTGAGCAGAGTCTCGAGTTCCGTAGTAGTTATCCTGCCGAGCGGACACTCTCCTCCTGAATGTAAACAAAGTGCCCCTCTGTGTAGCATTGCGGTACAGTCACGTCGACCCTTGGCGCAGATGCCTTTTGAGCTGCACGCAGCCTCCCCACAGCCAATCCGGACCTCCCGATCACCTCAGTTCTGGGTGAGCTTAACTGCTCAATTGGTAGCCTAGCAATGCGTCTCCTGTTATGCATCCCAGCTGCACACATCCGCGCAAAAACCTGCGACAGGGTTCTCCTTGTCACAGTGCCCAATAATTTTACCCCCAATTTTCTTCCCAATTTAAAATGTCTAATATTTTTTTTCACCCTTCCTGCTGCAATTCCCCACACAGCTCAGAATAACGGTTCAGTGGACGTCCTCCTAACCCACTACCAAGCCACATTCCTCTTTTACACCCAGGAATTACCAGCAAGCTACCGGCCTCTGGAGAACAAAGGCCAGCCCTACAGGTGTCCACCCGAGCTGTAGAGTGATGAGGAGTGATCCGGTTTTGTCTCCCTAACCTGCAGGAGCATCAAAGGCCAATGTGGCGCTCCCTCCGGAATCCCAGCAAAGACTTTGCACAGCCACGACACGAACCTGTGTTCCCCTGGCTGTATTAATCAACCAGTAAACCATGCGGCCATGCTTTTACCAGGTGATTCACTCAGGCACCCTATAAAGGGTATATTTTAATTAAAATGTAAATGATAGCGGTATTTAGATCTGACACTGTTGAGCTCCATCACATTGACTGGAATAAAACCCAGCAATACATTATGTTACACAAATCCATTCAATAATTGTAAAACTAATCTTCAGAGCAGACCACTGAGGAAGGATAGTTATTAACCCTTTGTGGTCCTATGTCGGACCAGGGTCGACATTACAATTTTCCCTTTCCTGTCCGACATCATACGTAAAACATAGGTCTCTAGTCGTTTTTTCTCTGGAAAAAGCAGAGAAAACCATTCAATAGCCGAGTGAGACCAATAGGAGCTGAGAGAAGCCACAAAAAAAGGGGGCCGGTTCTGAGCAATACATATAGCCCCAGCACCACAGAGATAACACGGCCATAAAACAAAGAAGATAGCTGCTTCTGCATCCAGCGCTCAAAGAATATCACAGACATTTGCAGAGCTTTTTGAGATGTTATAGAAATAAAATAATGACTTGGGTTGCATTATTGAGGAGTTTGGTGATAAAACGAGTGATCAGGAGATGATTTATCGGTATGCACGACTATGAAGACATATGTGAAAAATACAGCGAACAAGGGGTGGGGCTGGGCTGGAGATGCAGTACTGGGTGTCCTGTTGATATGCAGTGCCTTTTAACCTGTTTTACTGTGAAAAAAAATACTTTTAAACAGCGCGTCTAAAACAAACTGTGCGTGTGAAAATAAATTGGACCTGATGCACCTGAGACGTGCTGAATAAATGGACCGCAAAGGGTTAATTTCATACTAGCATTTTTTGAGGGAACACTTGGATATTATTACACACAAGCACTATAATATTGTGTAATCTAAAGGGGGTGGGGGGTACTATATACTCATGTGTGGCTTTAGAATAAATTTGCATCACCAAATTGAATTAATCCTTTGTTCTTTGGCTCCAATACGCAGTATATTCTAAATGGAGGTCTACATTAAACTTTTGAGTCGTATGAACGTACCGGTACGTTCGCTGCTCTCTGGTCCCCAAGCGCATGCTGAAGATAGAAAAGAAAACTCACTCCCATAGGACCGGCAGTGCATTTTAGAACTCACTACTCAAAGGATTAACTATTTGCTAAATACAACCAGCATGCTATTGCGTGTTAGATGTCTTCCTACTGACTCAGTCGGGATTTGTGGTTGTTCTACTCACGTTTTTACATTCTGTTAACACACACAGTAATATCCCCAACAGAGTTGACTTGCCAATACATGGACAACATTTTGACAAATGGCCGGCTGGTGTCAAAAAGCATTAGCACAGATGGTGGCTGATGTACTCAATACAATGTGTTCCGGACATCGGGCTTAGTGACACAGCTATTATGCCAGTTCAGCTTATAATGTGTTCAGTGTTCTCTTATGAATATAGCTCAAGTCTATATATTTGCACATATGCTGAATCTAATCACTGCTGCATTTCACAGTATATCCATTCTTGTCACTGTTCTCAGACACACTGAATACATTCTAATAAATAGCCTTTATTCATTCTTGTTTGAAGGCACAAACAGTAACAAGGATGAAACAGAGACAAAAATCCAAACATGTGTGATAACTTATGCTCCCCTTAGCTTATGCTATACTGGCAACATATTATTCTCTTTCCTGGGTCTGAGACAGTAAAAACACTTCAGTGGATTCCAAGGCAGCAATATGTTGTGTAGAACTAACAATAGAGCCTACAGTAAGCACGCCCAGAGACCATTAACAGTTTTTGTTTGTTCTGTTGTTCTTAGGCAAGTTATAGAATTCAAAAAGAGGTTCCAATTTGACTGTTAACCTACAGTAGGGCTTAGGTTAAATAGGGGTAATGCACTGACATTATGAGTTCTGAACAAGCTGCAACAGAAAGAAACTAACTTCAGAAACAGCCCTAGGCGAAATTGTTGTAATGAGACAAAGAAATGGGCCTGACACATTAAACAAGAAAATCCAAGGCTTTTCAATGTTTCAAAACAACAATTTAGACAGATTCTTTAAGACACAAAATCAAGAGGACGGGAGTCGAACAACATCCGCCTCACTCTTTACAAAAGCGACCAAGTAGCGTCCAGCCTTTGATGTTACTGTACAGTAGCATTATGACAGCATGTTTAAATAGAAATATACTAAAGAGACGTTATGGGTATAAAGTTATACTGGAATAAGTCATGCATGACAATGGAAAAAAGTCCAGTCTTAACAATGTAATATCTTTGGTAAACTGAATAAATTGCCCAGATCTTACTACACTTCCTATATTGAAATAATCATGATGAATAGCTGCCACCGTCAACGATTCAACAGGAGTTTGCAACATCTTTATTTTGCTTTGGAGAGATAAGTGCCCATTCTTTAATCTGGCATAAAAGTCAGGATGTGCTGTCACGCCTGGCACCTCAACACCTACTATCAGCCCTCTTATTGTAAATGTTTTGTCTATTTTACTACCACAGCTGTTTCTACCTTTGAACAACCTTTGTGTAATCCCATTGAGGAAAACATTTCAGGTTAAACAGTTCAGGAAATGCATTACCGATGGTGTTAGATAAAAGCATATCATTGAGTACAATGCACCCAGGAGCACTAGGGGTTGAATTACATAATGTAAATTGAATTTTCAATATTATAAATGATAGGGTGGCATAGGATGCACAGAATCAGGTGCCCACAATGAATAATCAATACCGAGGCAGTGAATGTGCATCAGCCCAAGTTTTCAGTTCTTGAAAATACATTTGAAATCTTCAAAAGCACTGTATCATCAGCACTTATTTTTAGGGCAGTTAAGTTTATTTGGCAGGACCATATAGATTTTTCAAACACATATACTCAAAACATTGTTACAACCTTGGTAATCGTGCTAATGAGGAGACATTTTAAAACAACTGTTATGTTAGCTGATGTCTGCATCAAAAATGAGTGATGTCTAATTCATTTTACATCATCAGTCAATGAGAAGACATGAAAAACATATTGTGGACTACTACACAGCTGTCACTACTTGTGTAATAAAAGGTTATCACAGCTTTACCATTTAAGGTTGTAGCACTTTCTGTTCTACAGGTCTAATGATGAGGTTTGCCAAAGGCAATTAAGAACAAAATTACATTTCTTCATGCAAAGGCTTTACTGATTAGCTGAATTACTGTACACCATAAAAAGACAGGACCAATCTAACTACAAATGGGTAAGGCCATAGGCTATGGCTGCTGCTTGAGTTTCAAAACAAGGCACTACATAGTAGTTCAATAATCTGACCTTCTCTCGTCCCTTTTGCGTTACAGAGTTACAATACAAATATTGTTACAATGCATATCTTAATTCTACAATGGTAGAGCAACAAATTTGAATCACTTGTCTCGCAGGAGTTTTTTTTAACATTTTTTTATTTTTTTTTTATTCAACTAATCCCATAGTCAAAGTTAGCTGACATCAGTACTAATTGCAGGAAACAGCTATATGTCATCAGAAGTATTTGTTGCATGTTTGCGGGTTAACATGCTTAAAATGACTGACATTCAATCTAGTTACAATACTATTATTGTGAAAATTAAAGTAAGCAAAGAGGTTAGAAGGGGAAATCCTTTGTTTCCTTTTCCCATTCTTTTTGCAATGTTAAAACGGTCAAATGTGACCAACAGTAAAGGAGACTAGAGTGGATACTGCACAGGCACCCATCCCCAAACTACAACCATGCATTACCTTCTTTTCACACAGTCAAAAATGTGGTAGTCACAGGAATTGGGCTACCTTTAAAAAAAGGTTTCTTCACTTTACCAAGTATGTCTGCTATTTACCAAGCTTACCTACTGTATTATGTACATTATATTGCGTTTATAAAATGTACTACACAAGAACTAATTTCAAATGATGACACCTGACAGCAGGAACCAAATCAGTAACTGAACAGTTCAAAACACCATACAGAACTCCATTGCCAACCCAATAAGTAACCCAACCCACAATTATTGTAAGTGAATAGCTGCTAAACCAACATTTTGATTCAAATAAACAGACATGCTTGGACAATCAATTTCTTCATTTCTATTTAAAAAAAAGATAACATTTTGAACAAAACAGAAACTTAAAATGTCTCCTTTGCTAGGCTTTTAATTCTTAACAGATACAAAGGATATTACTGACTATCACTTCAAATCGCAAGGTTCAGTAAATAAAAACCTCATTCACATATTGAGTCAACTTGGGTTACCATATTTAACCAGGTCTCACATAACACTTACATAATCTGTCAATGATGTCACAGGTCACTACACTTTTAATTGACTACAAAGCGAACAGAAAAGGCTGCAATCTAACCTTGAAGCATGTTTACTGTTCTTGTTAATGTGTCACAGTTTATATGTGTGTGTGTTAACTTTCTCTTACAGGTGAATATAAGCAGTCCTTCATCTCATATCTCATATCTATGCAAGTTAAGTGTTCAGGACATTTACATCTTATCCTGATTTTCTTTTCTTTTTTTTAAATATATAGACAACTATCCCCACCTAGATAATTTATAAAACCTACATCAACACAGACCCTATTGTAGTACTGATTAAATTAACATTTAATTACACCAAAACTAGACTACAGTACCACAGGCATTAAACAAGATAAATGGTACTGTTAGACTGCGACACCATTGCCATTATATACTATAACAAACGCAATAAAACTGCTTTGTACTATTTAGTTAAACATAAATACTGACTGACAGCTGCAATTGAATTTTATGGCAAGACTGTTCAAAGTGCAGGACAAAGTAATTTTCTGCTACTGTAAACAGCTGATTTTTGCAAGGAAACGCACTGACTTCAGCACTTGAAGGCTAATTATTAGTACTTACCATCTCTTGTTTTAAAACTTGCATCTTGATTTCCAGCCTTTTCAATGCACTCGACTCAGACACGTTAACTAAGGTAGTTGATAAAGCAGGTATTTCGTCCCTTGTCTCCTGACGCTCTTCTTTGAATGATCTGACAAGACTTTCAGGAACTTTGCGCCCCAGCTTTGTCTCGATGTCCTTAAAATCTGGTAAAACGGTATCTTCCATTGTTGAAAAAAACACCAACTCTTTCAAAAATAATTTAAAAAATGTTGCGATGTGCCTCCAATAAATGCAATTGTTGCAATACCATCCTTCAAAAATTGTACAGAGCAGCTTAAATTATAATAAGTACTTGTTCAAAATCAATACTTCATTCCAACAGTAAAAATAAAACATTTAACGACTACATAAAGGAAGATACTATGTTTTGTATCCAGCTGGATTTAAAATAGAAAAACAAAACAAAAACATACAATTTCAAATCTGGCTGCTACACCTTGCTGGAGACCCTGGAGAGCTCCAGGTGTTTGTCCTCGAATTAGCTCTTTCTTGTTGGTTTTACGGCTGTGACTGTTGCTGCTGGTGGTGGTAAGAAATCACCTTTGTTTGGGTACAGAGGTTAGTTGCTTCATTATGTAGCAGCAGCAGACAATTCATTGCGCTTCCTGATCTGTTGAAACTTTAAACCCGACAGGCAGGTGGACCAGCAGGACACGCCCATTTACCGTAATTCAACTAAGAGTAAACCCAAAATTTCCATCATGTTTCATGCTGCAAAAAAAAAGAGAACGAAAAAAAAGAAAACAAACAGTTAATGTAATTTATAAAATCGTATTGTAATCAACATTCCAAACAACATTGATACAGTGTAGTTTTATTTGTATTACCCAAAATATGTATGTATTTATATTCTTACAATAGGGGGTCCTTAATCTATACTGTATAACTTAAACAAAGGGAGATTTTCAACACAACTTATTTAATATGGGAAAGTGGAAAATCCTGATGGTCAAAATGACTGTAAAGTATAGGCCAGTTGTCATTCAGTGAGCACAACAGGACAAGTGCAGTGCCACCTGTTGGAAAAAGGAGATATTGCACGCAAAAGAAGAGAGAAAATGTACTAAAATTTAAGATACACATCAATTATTAATAAGGCTACAATTTTGGCAGTATAAAAAATATATTTAAAAAAAAATAGTGTGGAGTAGTGGTTAGGGCTCTGGACACTTGACTGGAGGGTTGTGGGTTCAATCCCCAGTGGGGGACACTGCTGTTGTACCCTTGAGCAAGGTATTTTACCTAGATTGCTCCAGTAAAAACCCAACTGTATAAATGGGTAATTGTATGTAAAATAATGTGATATCGGTATAATGTGAAATAATGTATAATGGGATATCTTGTAACAATTGTAAGTCACCCTGGATAAGGGCGTCTGAAAAGAAATAAATTATATATATATATATATATATATATATATATATATATATATATATATATATATATATATATATATATATACACTACCGGTTTTAGAACACCTCCATTTTTCCAGTTTTTATTGAAATTTACGCAGTTTAATGTCTCAATGTACTCTGAAATTAAAGCATAGAGCAAATAAACAATTGGAGATAAAAAAAGAAATCATGGAATCGTTTTGTTTAACAAAATTTAATCTAAATTTTTGACTCATCAAAGTAGCCACCTTTTGCAGATATAACAGCCGAACACACTCGTGGCATTCTTTCTACAATGGAAATCAAATATTGTTCGGAAAGTTCTTCCCAACACTGTTGCAAAAGTTCCCACAAATGTGTTGCACTTGTAGGTTGCTTTGCTTTCACCCTTCTGTCCAGTTCATCCCAAACCAGCTTGATGGGGTTTAAGTCTGGAGTGTGCTGGCCATTCCATGATTTGAAGCCTACCATCTTGTTCTTTTCTTCTAAAGTAGTTCTGACATAGCCTGGAGGTATGTTTTGGGTCATTATCTTGCTGTAGGATGAACCCCTGACCAACTAGGTGTATACCAGAGGGTATTGCATGGCGCTGCAAAATGCTGGGGTAGCAGTTTTGGTTCAGGGTGCCACTCACTCTGTGCAAGTCGCCGACTGTGGATCCAGCAAAAGAGCCCCAGACCATCACGCTTCCTCCTCCATGTTTGACAGTTGGTGTCACACACCAAGGAACCATCCTTTCGCCTACTCAACGGCTTTCAAAAACCCTGCGTGATGAACCGAAGATTTCAAATTTTGATTCATCGGTCCATAAGACCTTCTTCCAGTCTTCAGTAGTCCACTGGCGGTGCTTCATGGCCCAGGCAAGCCTCTGTTTCTTATTTTGCCATCTCAGCAATGGCTTTCTTACTGCCACTCGACCTGTCAAACCTGCAGCTCGAAGTCTTCTCTTCACAGTTGAAACTGAAACTTGCTTACTTCGACCAGTGTTAAGCTGTGCTTGAAGCTGTTGTCCTGTGAGCCACCTATCACGCAACCTGTTGACTCTCAGAAACTTGTCTTCTGATTCTGTTGTGGCTTTGGGTCTGCCAGACCTCTTCCTGTCAGAGTTTCCTCCAGTTTCCAAGTGCCTTTTGATGATGTAGGAAACTGTACTCACAGACACCTTGGCTTTCTTTGCAATTTCTCTAAAGGAAAGACCTACACTTTTAAGGGTTATAATGGTCTGTCTGTCTTCCTTTGTTAATTGCCTTTTTCTCACCATTATGAGAGCAATATACTACTTCCTGCAGTACAATACTGTCCAAATAATGCTTAAGAGGGTGTAGTAACACAGTCTGTTCCAACACTGCTTTTATACAGACAGAGGGTTTGTAAGTAATCAACAAAAGTTGGGACACCTGTATGAATTGTTAGCATCAACTTTCAAGGCTCAATTTACTTCCATTGCTGCAGAACAGCTGTAAGTTGTTAACCCATTACTTGTTCCCTGAAAAAGGCCTTTTTGTATACTCTGAAATGTACATTATTTTTCAGTTTTTGGTAACCTAAACTTTTTTTTTTAACCTCTGGCAGTTTACCGCTTACCTTTGTACCATTTCAGGTTATTCACTGGACTTGAACTGCTTAAATTTCAAGAATATATTTTAAGTAATAAGTTTTACTATTGATGCAAAAAAACCCTACTCGCCCTACTACTTGCATCAGCCTATCGATACCATGAATTTCCCTGTCTGGAGTCATGGCAGGGAAAAGGAGTCCTGGCAGGGTCAATTCACAGGAAATAGGTATTTACGAGGCTTATGGCACCTTCAGAGTTTGTTCACTGCCTGTGCAAGTTACCTATACACAATAGAATATATTTATTACTATTATTATTATTATTTATTTCTTAGCAGACGCCCTTATCCAGGGCGACTTACAATTGTTACAAGATATCACATTATACATTATTTCACTTTACATACAATTGCCCATTTATAGAGTTGGGTGTTTACTGGAGCAATCTAGGTAAAGTACCTTGCTCAAGGGTACAACAGCAGTGTCTCCCACTGGGGATTGAACCCACAACCTTCCGGTCAAGAGTCCAGAGCCCTAACCACTACTCCATTTCCCCCGGAAACTGTTTTGGGGTCACTGTACTGCACTACCCGCGCACAGTAACTGAATAATCGTTAAAATGAAAAGAGGAATACTGCAACAAACCAGCATAGGTTCATTTTACAGCCTTCTGAAGCAATCGAAACTTTCTGATGAACAAAAAACATCGCCGACAACAACAGACCATTGTGAAAGTTTCGATACAACCGAAGATGAAAATGAAGTCGATACCAGCAGCTCCAAATGGAATCAGCAGCCAAGCAATTCCTCCGCAAGTATTGATATTTCAGTTGAGGATTACATTGTTTGCAGGAGCTCAAAACAGTATATGGATTACAAAACCAAGTATGCATGGATTTTTTTTTTTTCGAAAGTTTCTCTAGGCTGCAAAGATTGTCGTGATGCAAAGCATTTAAATGTACTGTTTAGTAAGGGTGTTACATTAGCCCCTCAGTGGGTGATTTGTAGTATAAGCCCGTTAGGAAACAACACAAGACTTCAACAGCAATCATGACCATAAATCAAGTTTAGCCCATCTGAATGCTCAGAGAATTATGAAAGATGTGCAATCAAAAACATTAGAAAATCTCCTTTCTGATCAAAGTACCAGCAATGTTGATGTCACCTCCAGAATTTTGCGTAAGGCATATTACATTGCAAAGAATGATCGGCCATTTTTAGATCATACAGATTTAGTAGACTTGCAGTCTGCAAATTGACTAAAAATGGGTAACGTCTTTCATAGTCATGTGACATGTGCTGACATTATTAAGCATGTTTCTCTGGAAATGAAATCCAAATTACTTGAACATCTGAAGAAATGTCAATCTAAATTATCTATATTGATTGACGAATCTACATCAGTAAGCAATGAGTCTGCATTGATAGTTTATCTATGTGTACATATACCAACCAATGACAACCAAGATGATGATGACCCCTTAGAGGAAATATTTACGTTCTTTCTTGAGCTTGTGGAATTAGCGGATCAAAAGTCTGAAACTATTTCCAATGCTTTAATTGCATGTATGGAAAGTAATGGCTATAGCAAAAATGATCTAAAATCGGTCCTAATTGGATTAGGATCGGACGGAGCAAGTGTGATGTTGGGCAGGCACTCTGGCGTTGCTGCTCTTTTAAAAGAAGAATTTCCGAACATTACAATTTGGCACTGTTAAATCACTGGCTTGAGCTGTCTATCAACGATGTCCTTGCCAGTGTTGGTGGAGGAGTGAATCATTTTGAGTGCTTCATGACCACACTGCATGCTTTGTACAGCCAGTCACCAAAAAATGTGAATCAGCTGGAGCAATGTGCAAATTTGTTATCGACGGAGGTAAAGAAGATAGGCAGAATATTAGGGGTTCGTCAGGTCGCTTACCGATGTGTTTCTGCAGTTTGGACATCATATACTGCTCTCAATCACCACTTCACTACAGAAGCCAAAAACGCTGCAATGAAGTCTGTTGAGCGAAATAAATTCAAGGGACTTGCTGACAAGTTAACTAGCAAAATCGTTGTTCTTATGTTGGCTTTAATGTGTGATTTATTGTTTGAACTCAAGAATCTGTCAGAAGCTTTACAAGCACAAAAAGTGTCACGTAGCAAAAGGCCAAGAATACTTAAAAATGTACATCAAGAGAGTAGAAAGTTACAAAACAAGTCCTGGGGAACAAGAAGAGGCGAAGACTGGACTGAACAAAGGCTTGTTTAAATGAGTGGAGTTAAAGGAAGGTGGCAAATTTCAGTCTGTGATCAGGTGATTCAGTCAGTTGTCGTCAACATGAAACAACGACTAATGCCCAGGATGACTTAAACAAATGACTGCTGCAGGACATAGATTGTGTCATGGGAACCACTGACAGTGAGCATGATGTGCACCATGGTGAGAAAAACATAAAATATCTGGCAATACAATTCAATCTGGATTGAAATGAAACTCATCAAGTGTTTGTGGAATACAAATCAACTGGAAAAAGAAACATTTCTGCAAAACTGAAAAAACTATTCAGGGTGGTTTACACGCTACCTGTAAGTAATGCAGACTGTGAGAGAGGATTCAGTAAAATGAACATTATAATGTCAGAATCGAGGAACAGACTACACATCAGAACAGTGTCTCATCTTATATTTGTGTCACTGCTTGGCCCTCCTGCTCAAAAGTGGAATCCAGAACCACATGTGGAAACATGGTTAAGAAAAGGCAGACGTAGTGCAACCTCCCACCATTGCATGAGCCGTAAAGAAAAAAAAAACAGGACCGAAGCCTACGAACCCCTTTGGAGTTTATTCTGAGTCGTTAAGTCACACTTTTTTGTATAGATTTTACTTTGATCTTTTGTGTAAATTATTGGGTGTTATATAATTCAAAGTTTGCGATTGGTGTTCAAAAAAACAACTATTCACATTGGTGCATGTCCTGGAGAAAATATTGACACAATTCAGATTGAAGGGCATTGTGGGTGAGCAGGAGAGTTTTGAAAGTAATCCTGAAATTTACAAGTAGCCAGTTAAGCTGGGCAAGACGGGGGTGGTGTGTTCACATTTTGTACATCTGGTAAGGATCCTGGCAGTGACATTCTATGATCCGTTTCTCAGTCTAGCGTTTCAGGTTTCATTCTCTAAGGCAGTACTGTTACTGTGGAATGTGTAATGAAAGTTGGGGGAATGTCAGGTGACATTTGTATCCAATTGCGTGTCATGTAGCGACTCCAATCTACCTGTGGGCGTTTAGAAGACTGAGATATAGTGCAGGAAGCCATTCAACTTTTACAAGTATATATATAGTGTTTTAATTATTTTTTGTTTTATTATTAGTTTTACTTGTTTAGTTGTAGTTTATATACATTTTAGCGAAAGCTAAACCTGGCAACGTACATGGTCTTTCCATAATGAGCAACGGGAGTGAAGTTGGTTCGGAGGGTTTCAATACCAGCAACAGTGATGTTGACTTATACGTCAGCGAAGATGATGAAGAGGATGTGGAGCCAAGAACAGTACAAACTGTACCAACAAAAGAGCATGCAGCTATACAGGTAAGCCAGCTGCAAACAGGAAGCTGTTTGGTTTGAAATGGCAGTGCTGTGACGAAATACTATCAAAACACAGCACTGGGTACAAGGCAATAAAGCAGGCGTCTGCGGCAGCCAGATCCATCACAGTGCCTGTGCAAAGTAGCCCTGTACACGCATTTGTGACTATCCCTCCAACACAAGGGAAGCAGAGACTGCAAAAAAGATGCAGGGTCTGCTACGAAAATGAAAATAAAAAGACACAAGAAAAATGTACAGTGGTTGCGAAGGCAACCCCAGGTTCTGTTGTATTGAACATTTCAATAAATGGCATAGAGCAAGTAGATAATGGCACACATTTTGATGTTTGATTTTTATTTGATAATTACT
Source organism: Acipenser ruthenus (assembly GCF_902713425.1). Classification (NCBI taxonomy): domain Eukaryota; kingdom Metazoa; phylum Chordata; class Actinopteri; order Acipenseriformes; family Acipenseridae; genus Acipenser; species Acipenser ruthenus. Next base: position 77,552,918 of record NC_081189.1, read on the forward strand.
GTTTACTGATTGTTATTGTTATTAGCATTATTAGCAGCATTTTTGTTTTCATTGTTAAAAAAAATGTGTTTATATCTCTATACTGAACATGGGTATGTAGTACACAGGAGCATAACGGGTTAATGAAAAACACAGTTTAGGTCATTTATTTGTGTTTTATTCATCATATGTTAACATTTTATAGCAATTACAGGTTTGAAAACATTATTATTATTTTTTTCAAAATCTGGTACCTGGAGTTGAAGTGGTTAATTATTAATAATATAACATTTAATAATATAACAATACGCTTCTTGCTGACTGTGACAGAAATATAATGAATCTTGGTTGTAAATCTCCCTCCTGACCTGTGAGGGCGCTAACCAGCGAGGACAGAGTTCTTTGGACGGGCTGGCCTGACAGTTCTTTCCCCAGGTTGGGAAGTCAGTCAGTCTGGAAAATGGCGAGACTCCGTTGCAAGAATGTATTGACCTGGAAGGGAAACAATGTAGCAGCCGCAGATTGTAAAGGCAGCTGCATTCGTTTACCAAGGGTCATGCGTGACAGCATATAAGGGGGATGGAGAATTGTAATCTGTTCCTTTGTTATGGTTTTGAAACTGAACCGAAGGGACAGGTATTTCTGTGTTTAAAGAGAACGTGAGTGTTTTGCTTGTTTTTTGTCAGTCTGTCTATATCGTCTTATTTGTCTTGTGTACTAATAGAATGGATGGCTAAACACAATCATGACCTGTCGCCCACGGCCAGCACAAAACCCGGACAACAACACACGACTGTTCACTAAAATAACATTGTAAATTCACGACCAGCACTACAGCACTCACTGGGAGAGGTGACTATGTTTGTGTTTGGGTATTTGCATTGGGATTATTGTTCTTGTGGGATAATTGTTTATTGTAAACAGGACTGCAACCATTAACTGTGCGATACACATCGTTGTGTTTTGCCAGCTATCATTGTTTGTCTCTGTTTGGTCATCAGACCCCTGGATTAAAATAAACAGAAAACTTTTCACAACCTTTTTTTGTCTGTCGTTTCTTGTTGGATTACTGCACTGCTCCTGCACGTTCCACTTACCACTTTGCCACACTGATATATACTGATGAGTTCACCTGTTTACTGTTGTTAGTCGTTACATTTTGTAGCAAAAATCCATATCTTGTAATACCAGCAGAACTCCCGAATCTGTCAGGTCCTAATGCACCTTAATGGAGAAAAGTCTGGGTTTGAAAACTTTTGCCACTTTGCTAGTGACCAGGATAAAAAGAGCTTGAATTTTCTCACTGGTTACCGTCCTGATTTATAAAGTGTATTTATTTATATAGTGCCTTTCACACAGTGTCCCAAAGTGCTTTACAATACAATAAAATCAACAACAAGAATACAGTCAAATTAAACACGCAGAGTACAAAAAAAATTGTAAGATTGAGAGTAAAATGAGTTATTAAGGAACAATTCAATACGGTAATCAAAAGCAACAAAAATACAGTGAAAGAAAAACATACAATTAATAAAGAGAGGAGTAAAATTAGAATATTAATAGACTGACACATAAAATCAGTATCAAAAATTATAAAAAGCTGTCATTCAAAACGTCCACATACAAAATGTTCAACAAATGTTTTTTTGATCATACCTTTTAATAAGGATCAGCTGAATATATGTATATGTGTAAAGTTCTGTATTTGTGTTTTTTTATTTTTATTTTATTTTCCTTCAGTTTCCATTGTGTATTTTACATTTTCAACTAACAGTTATCACCAAAAAAAAAACAACGTTTTGTTCAAAATAAAAATGAGTAAAATTGTTTGACAATTTGTACAAAATGATATAGCTTTAAGTATTACTTTTACTCTAGGTTTGGGATTCAGATGGGCAATGTAAGTTTAGGGTGGCATTTGTACAATTATCAGATCAACACACATAACAAAGTTGCAGCCGGTACCACTAATGTGCATAACTTTTGGAAGCACTTAAGATACTTGTTGAAACATGACATTTAATTTCATGCCAAAATTCTGTCACTGTAAATTCACTAAGAATGTGGTCTGTGTTAGTGCATGTGCCCAAATTGTTGAGACCAGGTTGTAGCTCCTAATTATTTGATAGATTTGTTAATATTTGCAATGTATTGTACAGTACACTATGCATTCTGAACTGTTGTACTATATTTGCCATGACTGTTGTACTATATTTGCATTAAAAATGCAGGAAACTGCATTCATACACATTGTGTTTGTTTTAAAAGAACACAGACATACCGGTATACTATAAAATGTCAACAAGCCACAGTAATTTGAAGGAAATAGCACTCATGACCTAATGGAATAAAAATGTATTGCCTTTGTGAAAAGTTCCGGTCTGGAATTCACAGTTGACCACATGTAGGAGGGTGTATTCTGTGTGAACACAAGACTGTATGTCTCTGCTTCATCTTGTAAAACTTTAATTAGGTACAGTAGGACAAACTCTATGTAAAGATTATAACTGTATTTGTATTGTAACCATTGGGTGTTGTTCGGGGAGCAGGTGCAGGGGCTTCTCCCTAGTTAATCAAGCCAATCTATCAATTGAGCCAAGCCCCGGGTCGACCACTCATTCTCTGTCTGATTTTTTTCCGTTTGCATATGCCACACAGCTCTGCAGACTCATACTTAATTGCTAAATATAAATTTAAGCATAAAATGAATACTCACCCATCGCAGTTTTCTCTCTCTTTGGATTCTAGCAGCGACTGCATTTATGCACTGCTGGTCATTCCTCACATAAAATTCCTTTCAGAGGAAAAAACATTGGTCCAGTCCACCCCCTTGAATTCCTTGGAAAACCTTGTACACTCAATTTCGAAGCCTGTCTTCCTCCCAGCAGACTGGAACGTATCCATGCACTCATTCAATCATTCCAAATCAACCACACTATTTCAAAATGGGACCTTCTTTCACTCTTGGGTCAATTCGCATCATTCTTCAAGGCAGGATTTTCATATCCCCTCTCCATGCTCTCTCCACGACAGTTCAAAATCTCAACGCCCACATCAATGTATTATCTGAAGCTCAGAAAGGCATCAGGATGTGGTCCTCCCTCCTGCAGCCCTGGAACGGCCTTTCCCTCTATTACGATGATTTCATTTCTGCCCACCATGACCTCTCACTCCATATGGACGCTTCCTCCATCGGCTGGAAATCTAGTCTCTATCCCCTGAGAAGAAATCCACAGCCCTCCTCAAAACTATGCCCTATAGTCATTCAGTCTATCTACGGGGCCCAACATGGCGGAAAAAATCCATCTTATTCTTCTGTGATAATCAAATTACCGTACATATTATTAATAAAGGCCATTTTTCTTCCCCCCCCTCATTATGCAACACCTGCGCCGCCTCATCTGCATTTCAGTTACCAATAATTTCATCTTGCAAGCCAGCCAGCTTCCAGGTATAACTAATAATGCTCTTTTTCGCCTACAGATTCCCTGGTTCAGATGTCTGGTTCCCTCGGCTCATCCTTTCGCCCTGACTGTTCCTCCATTCAGTGATCGGATACCAAACTAAAGTTTTCTTTGTAATCTCCTCGCTTCCGCACAAAACTATATGGCCGCCACCCTCGCCCCATCAACCCGCTCCTCCAACGTAACTGGCTGGTCTGCCGTCACGGCATTCTGCAAGCAAAATCGAATATCCCCTTCACCCTTCAACCAACTGTAGCTAGTCATGAAAAGAAAATACTGTCTGCTTTTGCTCCTTTTGTGGAGACAAAATAAAATAAATAAAACAAAGAAATAGTCTGGGTACACCACACCCTAAACTGTTAATGTTTATATGTGATCTGGTTTAATATGTAAATCATTCAAAAAGAATACATCTACACATATTTCTTTGTAAATACTGAGAAAATTAGTTTAATATATATTTTTTATTGATTTTCAGTTTTAATACGATCTTCAGTTAGTGTGTGAATGTGATTATTATTATTATTGGTCAACATTGTTAAAACAAAGAAGTGTCATTTTACAGAAATACAAAACCAGTGTGTGGCGCTCCCCATCACTTTGACCAAAATTAAGGTGAAATAAAGAGATAGACATACCATCAATTTCCAATTATACTGTTATTTCTTACCATATGGCGTATTTCTTTGTATTGTCTTTATAACCACTGACACTGGCATCACAAAGAACATTTTATTTTTCAACTTTAATAATTACATTCCCATTGATGTCCATTTCTCTTTTATTTATATGGTCATTTTTGCATGAACGAGACAGAGACAGTCTGACAGCCTCTCATTTGACTCTGACCGAGTAATGACGTGTTGTATACAGAAACATAGAAGGCTTGCGCAGACAAACCGTCAGTTTGCGACAACAAGGCAATTCTATCTTTGGAGTAAGGGGGGAGTTTGCGTAGCAGCTACAGGAATATACAATGGCAATGTACACCTCTTCATGGTGACCCCCCCCCCAAATAAAAGAAATAATATGCTTGGACAGTTGTATTAGATTTACCGCTGTGACAAGGAATGACCGAGGTTGAGGCTCAGAGACAGTTTAAAGTTCAAAATAAAGTTTTTAATAAACAAAAATTCAAAATAAATCAGCACAAGGGCCAGACAAAAAGGTTTTAAACACAAAATAATAAACACAAAACAAAACTTACAAATAAGGCTTCCAGGCTGGGCGTTGCCTTCACTGGTTTACAAAAACTAACAACACAGCACACACAAAAACACTCTACTCCTTCTAGAACTCTCTCTCTAGAACTGGGAGGCTGAGGCCTCCTTTTATGCCAGGTGGCTGAGTAATAATTGAATAATTAATTGGTGGATTGCTCCCACCTGAAGCAATCAACCTGGGCAGGGAGGAGAATTTAACTCCTTCCCTGCCAGTATTTCTAAGGGCAGAGCCCTGCTCTGCCACAACCGCTGTACCATGTATAAAGGGTTTTGCAACCTCGCAAACAATAACAAACTTATGCACAAACGTGAGAATCCATTGCATGGCCGTGAGACTCAAAATTGTGAAAAAAAACATTTCATGGGTAAACCTTGAGACTTGACATCCATGCTTCTTGATATTTATTCGGCCCAACAGAATATTGCTAGTATGCCTGGAGTGGGGGCTATCTCTCTGCTGAATCACCAGAGGTTTCCTCCCAATCAAAGGGGAGGTCCTATCCATTGAACGGGTGAGATTAGTCATTAATATTTTTTAAAAAAATTAAATAAAAAATTGATTGCCACTAATTATCCTATGTTTCTTTACTAACCCTTATTTTTATTTTTATATTTTGCATTGTTGGTGCAGATGCAGGGAGCTGGGGATCCTCTTTTGGGGGCAAGTGACGATCACTTCCCAACCTTAGGCCCAGCCGAGCTGGCCTCGACCTCCGAGAGCCAGGGGTAACCCTGCATTTTCTCAAATCTCCATTTTCTGTCACTTGTTCCCCTTGGGGCCAGCATACTTGCTCTCCCTGAGCCAGGGGGAACCCTGCATTCTTTACTAATAACTTACTTTCACTTATGCCAGTGTTCCTCTCTGGCCCCTTTGCAGGAGGCTGTGTGGTCCAGCGGTTAAAGAAAAGCGCTTGTAACTAGAGAGTCCTCAAATCCCAGCTCTGCCACTGACTCATTGTGTGACCCTGAGTAAGTCACTTAACCTCCTTTTGGGTGAGACGTTGTTGTAAGTGACTCTGCAACTGATGCTTAGTTCACACACCCTAGTCTCTGTACGTTGCCTTGGATAAAGGCGTCTGCTAAATAAACTAAGAATAATAATATCACATTATTTTTACATACAATTACCCATTTATACAGTTGGGTTTTTACTAGAGCAATCTAGGTAAAGTACCTTGCTCAAGGGTACAGCAGCAGTGTCCCCCACCTGGGATCGAACCCACGACCCTCCGGTCAAGTCCCAGGGCTTACTCCTCGCAGATCTTGCTCCAGTTTGGTGAATTAGCAATTATTACCTCAGAGTTATTAATGTTTAAACATGCCTTCACATAGTTTTAAATGTTACTCAGACTTTGTTAGACCGTCTTACTTCATATTTGTTGAAATACTCCAAACCTGTATCAAGCCTATTTGGTAGTGTGTGATGCCCAAACTGTAAATTGTAAATGATTGTTTATGCAATGTGAAGATGTTTTAATTGCAAGTACATGCTTGCATAGTCTGACATACTAATTAGAGGTTATACTTGTGAAATGTACAACAACCTGTGCAAATGGACCTCTGAATATTGTTATGTCTAGGAAATACCTGCTGGTTAACTGGTTTTGTAAAATCATGTAAAAAATATATTTTGATCTCTAATATATTGCTTTTAATTGCAGAATGATTCAGATGTTTTGTCTCAAAATCAAAATCAAAATCAACAAACTTAAACCTGTTCTTTGTCTAAATAAAAGGGGTAATTATTTTCCAAATTATTTAATATTCTAATATTTTCTTTCATGGCATTGCTTGTTTTAAAGTATTTTCTTAAGCAATTTAAATACACAAATTTACATGAAGTAACACATATTAAAAATGTTCATTCAACAAAAATGGGTTTTCCTAGCGATAAATGTGCTTAACTAAATTAAAGTTGTTGGCCCTTCTATCTCATCTTTATTCCAACCTGGCCTGGATAAAAACAAAATTATGTCGGTATAAACTTTGATTTAAGTCAAGCCTCTGTTCTAAATTGTTAATGAAACCAATTAGAATACCACCCAGACTCTTCTTTTATTTTACCGATTAAACCTGAAGTGGAATTGTACTGTTTTATTAGGGATACATCTGCCACTTCTGAAAAGCATGTTTATGGTGCGATTTGTGGCTGCAAAACACCAATATTTTTTTGCATGCACAAACCGTGTTTTGGTGCCGTAAAGTGGAATTTTAGCAGCCACTAAAAGTGTAGCATATGTAAAGAATGTTTTTCACCTGCCGTTCTGCACCCGCTATCAAATTAGCACTTTGCCATCATTAATCCATTTCAATTATATTTAAATGTATTCAAAAGAAGAAAAGATCAAGGAATTGGGCAGGGATTATAATGAGATTTTGCCTTACACTTGAGCAATTGTTGACCCTCCAAAAACTTTGTACCTCCTCTTACAAAGTGCAAACCATTGTAGAAGCGAGTAATGAAGAGCTGTATAAAACCACACACCTTTAGAGACCTGTCATTGGCCTCAGGATGGCTGCTGTGGTACACTTTCTGATGCAGCGATGCTTGGCTCTTGTTGAGGACAGGCAGTAAAACATTCGGAGAAGAAGGGAGAGACAGAGAAGACCCCGCATATTCAAACCCAGGGTCACTTTGTTTGGGAAGGTAAGGTGTTATCATCTCACTTTGCAGGTCATGCTAGACCTAATAGCTGAATTTCACCTTTTTATCACCTGGTTCACTGTCCTCCTGGTAACACAGACAGCATTGCATTTCTCCACTATAGAGGACCATATGGCCTCTTTGGTAGCATAACTGATGCTGGCTGAGTCTTTTCCAAATAAATGTCATGCTGAGTGACCTCAGACTACTTTTATTTTATTTTCTGTGCACCAAGAGGACTTTGCTGCCATTCCTCTGACATATTTTTTTGTTTGGTTTGATTTCTGTGCTCCACGAATCTCATACAGCTCCTACTGCTCTCTGTACTCCTAACTCACCTCACCTCTGGGCTGTGGTCACTAAATAGCCTGATGCACAGGTGGCGCTCAATGTGACCCTCATTAACATGATTGCAGATCATTATTTGTGTGTGTGTTGAGTAATTTGCATTGCTATTAAGCTTACATTGGTCGCAGTGCAAAATAATTGCCTGGTCGCTAGGCAATTTGGATTTTGCAGCCGCAATTATTTGCACTATGCCTATCCTTACGTCAGCCCCCATATGTTCTAATTCCATAAATACGGGACCAGAAATGCAATTATATTTTTTCCTGTTGGCAGTTTGCATAATATAATTTTGACCCAAATTGGTTATTGGTTAAACTTAAAATATGTGATTGGAAGAGCTTTCAGTTCCAGCTTTAATTAGGTGACTGACTCTGAAACATTATTTTTAATACATACAGTCCCCTGCCATATTAAAATGAGCAGTCTTGAAACAGAGGTGACATTTATCAAACTGCAACACAACATAAGTACAAAACTGAGCAGAAACAAACACATCAGTATTTGATAGCTTGGCCTGTTTCATCATGCAGGGCCTGAAACCCTGCAGGCATGGAATCAATGAGATTCTGTATTACACTCTGGTCCAGATTTTGCCATAGTTTGATGAGTTTGGACTGCAGTTCATTTACATTGGCAGGTAGTGGTCGAGTTTCCCGATGTATGGCATGTGGTGCCATCGTCCTGCAGAAGGTGCAATGTAAGCTGCAAAGCCCCTTGATGGAACAATGGCTTGAGATGGTTCTGAAGAATAACATGCTGAATTGAGACGTCCTTCAATTGAACACCAACTCGGTCTTTCCACTGAACCAAATCAGACTCCAGAACATGAAGCTGCAGCCATCATGCTTTACTGTTGCCTTTAACCCCAAATGCACCTGTTCGAATTGAATTGTTGGAAGTGGGACTGATCTGAGATCAGAATGGTCTGTCTAACATCTGCCAGGCCCAGTGCTTCCCATGTTATACATTTACATGGGTGAGCAGGGCTTTCCGTGGGGTCACTCGCCTGTTGTAGCCCAGCCTTTGCAGAGCATGTGCTGTATGTTGGCTCATGTTTGCAGAGCTGCCAATGTCCACAAGACTTTGTCATGGGCTGGTGTGACAGAAATACAATGATTCTTGGTAGTAAATCTCCCTCCTGACCTGTGAGGGTGCGAAGCAGCGAGAACAGAGTTACCTGGACGAGCTGGCCTGACAGTTCTTTCCCAGTGTTCAAGGGAAGTCACCAGCTAGAAAGGGGGCGGGACTCCGTTGCATTAACGCATTGAAACGACATGGCATTCGCAGATTGGAGGGGCGGTTGCACTCATTTACCAAGCGGTCATGTGTGATGGCATAAAAGGGGGCGGAAAAACGCAATCTGTTCCTTCGCTTTGGTTTGAGTTTTGAACCTGTAAGGACTCCATGTGAGAGACCCCATGAGAAATAACGTATTGTGAGTGTTTTGTTTGTTTCTTTGTAATTGTCGTTTTGTAAATTACTAGACGGCTAACATGATTCCAGAGCTGTCGCCAAGGGCCAGCACAAAGCCGGAACAGTACTGCACTACTGTCACTAATAAACTGTATCACCCACCATGAGCTCTACTGCACGCACCCAGGACTGGTGACAGTGTTGGTATTATTGTGGGGTGGATATTTGTGTTTATTGTTTGAGACTGCAACCTGTTGTTATTTACTCCATGCAATATACATTGTTATGTATTGCCGGGGTCTTATTATTTGGTCACCAGACTTGGATACAATAAAACCCCTTTCCAACTGGATTCTAACTCTCTCTGTCTGTTTAATCACGCACTGCATCACTCCTGCACCTGTATCCACTTAACCACTTTGCCACAGTTGGATATGTCACAATAATGTTATGCACACACCCATTAGAAAGTCCAAGATCTCTAACAATCTGCCTCACACTTAATTAACAGTCAGAATGCCCATTTACACAATGTTGTATAAAATGTGTAATATCACATGCTCCATAATGCAGATGGTTGATATCTGTATTGTGGGTATTTCAGATGATACCACTATTTTTATGGGTGCTTATTTGAATATGACAGGGTACTGTCACAGCCAAGAGCTGGATTGAGCTGGATTGAGCATAAAGAGATCCATCTTTATGGGGAGATACCACTGAAATAATTGCTTATGGCCAGCTCAAATATGAACTAAAGGTTATTCACAATCACAGAGAAACATTCCTATGAGAAACAAGTGACAAATTAACGTAGTTTAATGATTACAGCACTTGGCCCGTACTAGAAGACACACACCACAATAAAGAAACTTTGCTTGGACTTGAAGGTTGAGTCTGTTATTACTGATAGCCTTGAATTAAACATAATAAACTCAGCTGTGGAACTGAGGAAACTGGAATATGAATAGACACATTGCCACCATACAGATAAAGGTGAATGGTGTTGTGCTGTCATTCTTTTCCTAAAGCTTGAAAGGAGAAAAGGCAACATTTAATACTCAGAATACATTATTGTCATCATTCAGTTTTAAGACACTTAATTTGTTTCTTTCACAGTATATTAATTTTGCTATACCAATATCAGGTTGCTTTATTTCTCAATATAATATTTCTGCAGAGACTACAGCATTTTGTGAGCGCATTTGGGCACAGGTATTAATCATTCCAAACTATTAATGAGTTATCATTAGTGTGGCAAAGTGCCCCCCCTGTGTGTGTTATATGTTACGTGTTGTGTGTAAATGTTGGTGTTCGGTGAGTGGAGAACGGGTTAGGAGACGGAGGGTATTATAAAGTAAAAGTAAAGTAAAATCGTAAAGATAAGTGTTTTCACTCACCGTGTTTGTTCGTCTGTCCTGCACCGTCTGTTTAGTATGTCTGTTTATTTTGGCGCAAGTGCCGTGTCCTGTTTTTGTGTTTTGTTACAAACGTTTATTTTCTGTCTGTTTATTCATTAAATGCTGAGCGAAAGCATTCGCTCAGCTCCACCAAACTCCACATCTCTCTGTCGTTTGTGTTCCTGTCTTCTGGTCTGACGTCACCCACTCAGCCATTCTTGTCACACGTGGTGTCAGAACCAGGACAACAGCGCCTCCAGGGCTCAGGCCAGAGCGGGAACCGCAGTTTTTTTTTGTGGAAAAGTAAATAAAAAAAAATAAATAAATAAAAAAAAATGGAAGGCTGGAACTGGAGAGACTGCTGCAGTGAGCTGGAGGATCTCCTCGGCAGGTTGGAGGACCAAGGTTGGTGCCTTGCCTGCGGGGTGTATTGGCACACGGTGGCTGTCTGCCCCTTCCAGGAAGAGGAGGAGGAACCAGCCCAAAGGAGGAAGGTGAGCAGAAGGAGGCAGAGAGGGGGAAAAATGAGGAGGAAGCAGAGGGAGCCAAGGTGGTGCACCATGTGCATTGCATATGGGCATGAGGACGAGGACTGCCCAGAGCAGGAGCCAGGGGAGGAGGAGCCCGAACGTCCTGCGCCTGAGTGGGAGGAGCCCGAACGTCCTGCGCCTGAGTGGGAGGAGCCCGAACGTCCACAGCCCAAGAGGGAGGAGTCGGTGCGTCCACGTCCCAAGAGGGAGGAGTCGGTGCGTCCACGTCCCAAGAGGGAGGAGTCGGTGCGTCCACGGCCCAAAAGGGAGGAGTCGGTGCGTCCACGGCCCAAAAGGGAGGAGTCGGTGCGTCCACGGCCCAAAAGGGAGGAGTCGGTGCGTCCACGGCCCGAGAGGGAGGAGTCGGTGCGTCCACGGCCCGAGAGGGAGGAGTCGGTGCGTCCTGTGTCCGGAGGGGAGGAGCTGAAGGCCCAAACCCCTATTTTTTTTTGGGAGGGACGAGGGCGTGAAGCTCAGGATCCACAGCAGCCGCTGTTTTTGCTGCTGAAGGGAGCCCAGCGGAGACGCCCGCCACCAGCTCTACCCCCGCTGTCGGAGGAGCCGGCAGCGCCACCAGCCCTACCCCCGCTGTCGGAGGAGCCGGCAGCGCCTCCACCACCACCCGAGGGAGAGGAGCAGGAGCTGCCTCTGCCTCCACCACCACCCGAGGGGGAGGAGCAGGAGCTGCCTCTGCCTCTGCCACCACCACCGCAAGGAGCAGAGGAGCAGGAGCTGCCGCTGCCTCCGCCACCACCACCGCAAGGAGCAGAGGAGCAGGAGCTGCCTCTGCCTCCACCATCTCCAGGAGCAGAGGAGCAGGAGCTGCCTCTGCCTCCGCCACCACCACTGCAAGGAGCAGAGGAGCAGGAGCTGCCTCTGCCTCCACCACCGCCAGGAGCAGAGGAGCTGGAGCTGCCTCTGCCTCCACCACCGCCAGGAGCAGAGGAGCTGGAGCTGCCTCTGCTGCCCGTACCTCCGCAGGGAGTACGGTGGCCGGAGCCCCAGAAAGGGGAGCTGCCGGCCACGAAGAAGGGGGAGGAGGTCTGGAGACCACTTTCCCCAGCAGCAGTTTCGCTGCAGGAGTTCTTGTGGCCGGAGCCCCACAGGAGGGAGCTGCCGGCTATGAAGAAGGGGGAGGTCGGGGGACCACCTGCCCCCGCAGCTTTTTCGCTGCAGGACGGGACCAGCATGCTGTCAGCCGTGCCACTACCGGCAGGGGAGCTGACAGCATTTCCAGCCATGGGCCCACTGAAGCCTCCCTTCCCAGCCCGAGACTTTTGCCTGGACTGCTGGGTATTTAAGGGGGGAGGTGGCCGTTGAGGCCATGTGTGCGTTGCACAAGGGGGGGTATATGTGGCAAAGTGCCCCCCCTGTGTGTGTTATATGTTACGTGTTGTGTGTAAAGGTTGGTGTTCGGTGAGTGGAGAACGGGTTAGGAGACGGAGGGTATTATAAAGTAAAAGTAAAGTAAAATCGTAAAGATAAGTGTTTTCACTCACCGTGTTTGTTCGTCTGTCCTGCACCGTCTGTTTAGTGGTTAGTCGTTTTGTATGTCTGTTTATTTTGGCGCAAGTGCCGTGTCCTGTTTTTGTGTTTTGTTACAAACGTTTATTTTCTGTCTGTTTATTCATTAAATGCTGAGCGAAAGCATTCGCTCAGCTCCACCAAACTCCACATCTCTCTGTCGTTTGTGTTCCTGTCTTCTGGTCTGACGTCACCCACTCAGCCATTCTTGTCACAATTAGTCATATTGCTTATTACATGAGCGCACATATGCTGTTTGCTGGGAAACATTCCATATTTAAAGTATTTTGGATGGAGTGTAGTTATTTGTGTTTTGCCCAAAACAGGAGACTATTTAGGAGAAAAAGGAGGTTCTAACATGATTCTCTTGCAGGCAGTATGGGCTTCACATGCTCAGCTATGACACTACTGACATTTTGATACCTGTGTTTATAAATAGTGGTTTAAAACCACATGAATTTAACTTGTGTATGTTTGTTTTACCATTCATTAGATATGCTTTACTATTGTTATACACTGTACCACATTAGAGGTAAAGGATTACATGTTTCAAAAACAGATGACCATTTGTAAGATATGTAACAAACTTCAGGACTACCAGGTTCTAGAATGCGATTTAGATGGGCTTCACACACTACTGTAATTCAGAAACTTCAGAGAGGAAGGCTGCTTACAGGAGTTCCACTTAAAGATTACATTTGTTTTTAATTTACAAGTTTAGCCAACACACTTGCTTATCTGAGTAATTGATACATTATGTTCTTCTCTCAGTTAATTGCATAATTTGCATGAAAAGGTAAACACCTTCTGGCTGATCATTTGTTTTTAAGGAAATAGCTCTCTTTCACACATAGGCACTCCTTTAGGATCAAAAACCAATGTTAGAAGTACTTAAGAAGCCACCCAAATCCATTTAAAAGTGAAAAGAACTATTGTGACTATACTGTGTAAATGCACCTGAAACAAAAACACATTGGAAATGTGAAAAAAACAGCAAGTTAGTTATCAAAAGTGCCCAGCCATTTAAAGTATATATATATATATATATATATATATATATATATATATATATATATATATATATATATAATATTTAGAAGTGAAAAACAACTATCCTTTCACAGTGTTTTGCCCCTCATTTACACAACAGACTGTGTTTTTTCTTGAATTCTTTCATGATCCTCAGAGTAGCGTCGATAGTGTTCTGCCAGTAGGGGTTGTCGAGCTTCATTTTTACCATGGCTGTACGATCTTGCACGCACAGCACATGTGGTAGCAGCAAAAATGATTGCAACCAAAATCAGCGCTGCTACAATTGCGATGGTTATTATCTCAGTCATGGTATAAGGACGACCTGTAGACAAAGGGTTAAAGAAGTCAACCAGTAGCCTCTCAAAACTATTACATGGAGAATGTATACTTATTCAGACAGTTTGGGTTAAGGACAATGTTTCTAACTATGGGCTAAAATGGGAGGGGCAGCATACAATGTAAAAAGGATGAAAGATAATAAAAAAAATATATAATAATAATAATGTTGAAAATGGGTATCATTTAAATTTGCACATATTAATAACATACTTCACACACTTTTAAAGTAAGTCAATTAAAGTAAGTTATTGCCAGTCTCTCCAAAAGACTTACCTGGCCACTGAACCTCATACGAGTACCCGAGGTTATCAGAAGTTACAAACATCTCAACATTGGTTACTGGAGGCCAAAACGGAACCATGTTATACTGCCTGTTGTGACCAATTGGAGCATTTTCCAAAGGGTAAGCAGTCACATCTGAAACCAAGCCAGCATTTAGTTACTGAAATATTTGGGTTAGTGCGACAGAAGACAAATTATCTTTAAGACTGAGCATATTCTTGGCTAACACAAAAGAGTAGGGGCTCAGTTTCAAAAAAGTTCCAAGAAAAGAAAAGACATCAATATTGGGCCCCCCCATCTCTCTTTTGCGTGTGAAAATCCATGCAAATCTAATTAGCACCAAAACTGCATATGATAATTCACTTTTTCAAATGCTGTGCTCATCTGATTTAATATAGTAGTATAGTATCGTAGTAACCAGCTACAGTGCTTCACCCTAGCACATCTTTTCTTGAGAGCTGGTTGTGTAGGCAGGGGTAGAAAAGGAAATGGCATCCAAACTGAGCTCTGCATCACTTATTACAGGAAATTGTATTGTGAGATTAATACAAGGAAAGACTGCAGCAGAATGCAGTTAAACACCACAACATGTTTCAGATAAACTGCTTGCTGATTATTTTAATTAAAGTGTTTCACAAGATAATTTGCTTAATATAGATTTTAAAAGGAGATTACAATACCGGGATTATGCCTTCTCAACCACTCATCGAAAATTGCATCAGTAAAAGTATGCAACAAGACAAAGATGGGATCATTGGGTGACACATGGGTTTGTCCTCCAGTTCCATTCAGAAACAGGTGAGCCAGGTTATGCAAGCTGCGGACCAGTGGATCATAATTCCCTGAAGGTGTACTGTATCCTGAAAAAAGAAAAAAAAAAAAATGAAATATCACAAAGATTTATCCATCAAAAAGCATTCTCTTTATGATAGGTTGGTATTAAAGCTGAATATATCAATACTATAGCACAGAATGGCAGTAAAAGCCTTTTAAGATTATTTTTATATACACTAAAAGATGTAGGTGTTTCACAATCCTTTTTGCACAAAAAAGATACCATTTAATATTGTGCTATAAACACAAATATTCCTGACCACATACTTAACATGGACACTAGGCAGTGTACAGCTCAGGTGTTATTAAAATAGTTTTTTAGCTGCATGCAGAAAAAAAATTGTGTTCACAACAAACTTGTGTAGGAAACATAAAAAGACAAACAAAATAAAAGACTCAATTGTGTGGTATTGCACAATTCACTCACCCTCTACAGTATTTCGGAAGCTCTCTGATGAAGTGGAATAGAAAGGCGATGTGTCAAACAGGCCCACTTCTAAAGATGCAGAGACATCTTGTGGTTCAGGGAGGCGCTGCACCATGGGCCTGGCAACATTCCCACCTGGATTTCTTTGAATAGGTCCTCCCTCTGTGTCTGTTGGAGCAAAAATGTGTTATTGTACTCCCAGACAACTGCCTTAAAAGAAACAAAAACTAAAAACAAACATGTGCCATTATAGTTACATGCTTAAAATAGATAACATAGGCGGTCAAAATGTACACTTGACAGTTCTGTTCAATGTGTATTTAATGACACTAGCAGTATTGGATATTGATCCATGGAAAGCGGGTTTAAATTGACTACACTGTGGACTAAAAGCAGAATATGCCGTTATAAAGTGTAATCATATATTCTACAGAATTAGTGTCAGTATAATTTTGAACAAACAGACATTCTTCCTATAGAATATATATTAAAGGAAACATTCCTAGTGATTTTTTTTTTTGTGAAAAATGGGTATTCATAATTACTTAGGCAGTTTTAATATATATATATATATATATATATATATATATATATATATATATATATATATATAAGGGATGGGACGAATACAGTGGTTTTGAATATATTTCCTTCAGCAGATAGGTAATAATGGAGTATCATTCTTTTCTCTGCATTAATGCGAGTGTGATTCCACTGTCCAACAATAATTTAAATTCCAATTGATCAATGTACCCAGCAGGATTACAGCTGCGGCAAACGCTTGTACCAATAGGACTGCACATGAATATTTCTACCAGAAACACTTCTTATAGCATACCATAAGAGGATTAACTGGGTAAAAAAAACAAAACAAAACAAGAGGATTAGTCAAATCTTGTGTGCAACGTGTTTAAATATCCAAAAGGTCACACTGACTTGACCAAGAAAGAGAGGAATGAGTTAAAGTAACCATCCCGATTCCTAAGCTATAACCAGAGCTTGAATAGAACATTTATAAAAACAGGTTTCAAAAAGGGGTGAAACTTAGACAATCTTTGTAGAATCTTTCAAGAGAAAAGGCAGCTTAGCTATGGAAGTACACAATCATTCATGTTTTATTACAAGACACTAATACATTAAAAAAAACTTGAAAACCGACAGTACCAATATAGACCAGACATCATATCAAGTGACAGTCCACTCCTAATAGGGCTTTTCACATACAATTTAGTCTTCCAACATTCAAGGCAAAGACATCACTAAAAGTACTCACTGTTACATATAGTCCCAAGAGTATCATAGTCTTCAACACTTTCACAAAGATTTCGCCACTGAGAGAAGACAGAGTTTGAACTGATTGTGTTAGCCACAAAGTTGCTTCTGGCCCCAAGCAAGTCATCGGTGCAGATATCACAGTTGTTCCCGCCAATGGCAAAGTTCCAGTAGGGGAGTCCAAAGGATGGGTCCTGCAGCATGTCCTGTATGGTTCAAACATTGAATAGGATTAATAAGAGTGCAGATGTACATACACAAGCCAGTCTGTATCAAGCGCTGTCTCAGCTATTCAGCCATCTGTGATTTGCTCTGTGACGTTACATTGTTTTCATTATCAAAAGTAACCAACAACACTAGAAATGCATGCTAAAATATTGTGGGACAAGCAGAATTCCTCCCCAACACTTTCAGCAACAACATTTATTATGATTTTACTGGGAAAAAAATAAAACACAAATCCTAACCCCAGGCAAACATTTTAAATTGTTGAATTCTATAAGCACCCATAGAATTCTACACAAAGGACCATATGTACAGTACATTGATGTTATACTATTGCAATTGTGTTTTTTTTTGTTTTAAATTGGATGCATGTGTTTTTAATGGAAATATGATATTTGTTTTATAGTGTGTCTTGATTTAAATAATCTAAAGAAGAATGAATGCCTTCACCTTACCTGCATATCCCTTTCAAGCTGCAGAAGGTGATATCTGTGCCAGGTGAGAAAGCCTGGTCCCTCATGTGAAAAATCCACACCTCCAAAACTCTGCTGCCCTGCTCCAAGGAATGTTTTGCTGACAGAGTAATAATGAGACCACACAAAGAAATTGTAAATTGAAATATTTTCAAACTGTGGAGTGTTGCCATCTGGTCCGAAGATCTCAGGATAACGTCTACTCGCAATGACAAAGTCGGGTTGCACAGTGCGCTTGGCCCGGTCTAATGCACTCACAAAACGCCTTTTCTCGTCCACGCTCAGTTCCATAACATTCCTCCTCACTGCAATAAAGAGGAAGAGACGGATGTGAGCATGCAGTTACCCTGTCAGCTTGCTTGTTTGAGGATACAGCATCATTATACTTGGCACACACAATTATCCATTGTTTGTGAATGTATTATTTTTAGTGAATGGATTGTACGACATGTTGAAATTAAATCAATTATTTGAACATGAAGCAAAGGTGGACATTTTCTAAAAATGTAGGGCTAGTTTATTACTGTAACAAATGTATTTATAGACCCAAACTACAACGAATGTTTTCCATGGTAGTAGTAACACCATGAACTAACTTTGGCCTCAGCTTTCTACACAGTGAAACAAACCAAAACACAACAGAAATATAAAACATAAGAATGCTTTTAAATAAAAAAACACAGTATGATACTAAATGTATATTAAATCAAATCAGTAGACTGTGTATTCTATACTTTACTACTTTGGGGAGAAGAACACAGTACTGTATGTATTCCAAACTGCCCTTTGAAAATGTAGGACTGTCTGATGAAGTCAAATTGACAGTTTGGACAGGTGTCTGAAGGGTAAATTATCTGGTGCATGCTGAGCTAGCCTACACCCTAAAAAGACAGAAGTTACTAATGACAAACAAATTAACCACTGTGTGATGCAGGCATAGCAAAAAATATATAATTTTAGCAGGAAATCCATGTTGCTTTTTTCATTTAAAAACAAAGTTAATATACCTTAAATATGCGCCAGTACCATACAAAAAAAGCCAAGATTACGATCATACACAAAACAAAAGTGTACGATTGCAAGTCTAGTTTACCTCCAGTTTAATAATAATAATTAGTCCCCTCCCGTGTATTTATTTTTGTATGTTGACAGTCCTACTCCCATCAGAAACATTTCCTTACCTGCAACAAGAAGTTGGTCACAGTTCTCACCGTCATACCCGTGCTTACACCGACCACAGTTATACCCGGAGAAGTTCCCATTGCATTGACAGGTGCGGTTGAAGAAAGCAAGTGGCCATCTCTCACGGTCATCCCGTCCGTCCTGCGTGTACTGCGGTCCATGGGGCCGCCCGTCAGCGTTCACCTGCACACACTGGCCCCGTCCAGCGCTGGAGCCGCAGAGATCTCCTGGGTCTCCACTCAGTGATGGACAGCACTCCCTGCTTTGGAGACCCTGTACAGAGATGCATTCTCTTGGAAACTGCGAGTGCACCACCGTGGCACATAAAGTAATCAACAATACACACCTCCGCAGTGACATTGTTCTAAAAAAATGCCCAATTTCAAAGTAGCAGGGGGAGAGATGAAAGGTAGGGTACTTTCCAGAGGACCTATATCTAGGATAAGAAAACAGACGATATGGATTTTGTTAGTTAACACATACATTGTTTTTTGTGGTCAATTCTATACATACTTTTAAGGACTACTGCGGATAAAATAGAAACAGGAGCTCTGTGCATTCCCTTTTCATAACTCGAAAACATTGTTCATTTCGGTGTATAATTAAACTAATGTATAAAATAATACCTGTTTTTATATATTAAACAGAAACAAACAAAAACGTTGTCTCACCCAGCTGTATGAACTGCGCCTGTCCTCTGAGCTAAATGCCGACTCACTAGTAATAATCCCTTCTTTTTACTTTGTTCAGATTAATGAATTCCTGACTTTAAATACCCAATTGGCGCATGACTGCCTTGATTGCTGATCTCCTCGTGATCACATCACATTTTCTGCAGAGGGTGAAACAAGGTAACAATTGATACTGTAATACACAAGATTACAAGTAAAAAAATAAATAAATAATAATAAAAAAAAGGATACTGCCCTGGCTTCAGTCATGATTGTTGATAGCTGGACATATGCATTAACCTTCCGCTTGATGACACGTGGACGTTTGTTGTGTTCCTATCTTAATTTAATTTAATTTTGTTTTATTATTTTGTTTATTTGTTTTTTAAAATTGGGTATTCATGTCTGTGTTTTTAGTATTTTTAGTAATTTTATGACTATTACAATATATATATATATATATATATATATATATATATATATATATATATATATATATACACTACCGGTCAAAAGTTTTAGAACACCTCCATTTTTCCAGTTTTTATTGAAATTTACGCAGTTTAATGTCTCAATGTACTCTGAAATTAAAGCATAGAACAAATAAACAATTGGAGATAAAAAAAGAAATCATGGAATCGTTTTGTTTAACAAAATTTAATCTAAATTTTTGACTCATCAAAGTAGCCACCTTTTGCAGATATAACAGCCGAACACATTCGTGGCATTCTTTCTACAATGGAAATCAAATATTGTTCGGAAAGTTCTTCCCAACACTGTTGCAGAAGTTCCCACAAATGTGTTGCACTTGTAGGTTGCTTTGCTTTCACCCTTCTGTCCAGTTCATCCCAAACCAGCTCGATGGGGTTTAATTCTGGAGACTGTGCTGGCCATTCCAGATTTGAAGCCTACCGTCTTGTTCTTTTCTTCTAAGGTAGTTCTGACATAGCCTGGAGGTATGTTTTGGGACATTATCTTGCTGTAGGATGAACTCCTGACCAACTAGGCGTATACCAGAGGGTATTGCATGGCGCTGCAAAATGCTGTGGTAGCAGTTTTGGTTCAGGGTGCCACTCACTGTGCAAGTCGCCGACTCTGGATCCAGCAAAAGAGCCCCAGACCATCACGCTTCCTCTTCCATGTTTGACAGTTGGTGTCACACACCAAGGAACCATCCTTTCGCCTACTCGACGGCTTTCAAAAACCCTGCGTGATGAACCGAAGATTTCAAATTTTGATTCATCGGTCCATAAGACCTTCTTCCAGTCTTCAGTAGTCCACTGGCGGTGCTTCATGGCCCAGGCAAGCCTCTTTTTCTTATTTTGCCATCTCAGCAATGGCTTTCTTACTGCCACTCGACCTGTCAAACCTGCAGCTCGAAGTCTTCTCTTCACAGTTGAAACTGAGACTTGCTTACTTCGACCAGTGTTAAGCTGTGCTTGAAGCTGTTGTCCTGTGAGCCGCCTATCACGCAAGCTGTTGACTCTCAGAAACTTGTCTTCTGATTCTTTTGTGGCTTTGGGTCTGCCAGACCTCTTCCTGTCAGAGTTTCCTCCAGTTTCCAAGTGCCTTTTGATGGTGTAGGAAACTGTACTCACTGACACCTTGGCTTTCTTTGCAATTTCTCTAAAGGAAAGACCTACACTTTTAAGGGTTATAATGGTCTGTCTGTCTTCCTTTGTTAATTGCCTTTTTCTCACCATTATGAGAGCAATATACTACTTCCTGCAGTACAATACTGTCCAAATAATGCTTAAGAGGGTGTAGTAACACAGTCTGTTCCAACACTGCTTTTATACAGACAGAGGGTTTGTAAGTAATCAACAAAAGTTGGGACACCTGTATGAATTGTTAGCATCAACTTTCAAGGCTCAATTTACTTCCATTGCTGCAGAACAGCTGTAAGTTGTTAACCCATTACTTGTTCCCTGAAAAAGGCCTTTTTGTATACTCTGAAATGTACATTATTTTTCAGTTTTTGGTAACCTAAACTTTTTTTTTTAACCTCTGGCAGTTTACCGCTTACCTTTGTACCATTTCAGGTTATTCACTGGATTTGAACTGCTTAAATTTCAATAAAAACTGGAAAAATGGGGGTGTTCTAAAACTTTTGACCGGTAGTGTACATATCTCTCTATCTATCTATCTATCTATCTATCTATCTATCTATCTATATATCTATATATATATATATATATATATATATATACACACACACACTGAGTGTACAAAACATTAGGAACACCTGCTCTTTCCATGAAATAGACTGACGAGGTGAATCCAGGTGAAAGCTATGATCCCTTATTGATGTAACCTGTTAATCCACTTCAATCAGTGTAGATGAGACAGGTTAAAGAAGGATTTTTAAGCATTGACACAATTGAGACATGGATTGTGTATGTGTGCCATTCAGAGGGTAAATGGGCAAGACAAAAGATTTACAGTAAGTGCCTAGTATGGTAGAACGGGGTATGGTAGTAGGTGCCAGGCGCACCGGTTTGAGTGTGTCAAGAACTGCAACGCTGCTGGGTTTCTCACGCTCAACAGTTTCCCATGTGTATCAAGGATGGTCCACCACCCAAAGGACATCCAGCCAACGGCAGGCCAGTGGTCGAAAATGGCTCATTGATGAAAGAGGCCAAAGTAGGCTGACACGAATTGTACAGAGCAACAGACGGGCTACAGTTAGTCAACTGACAGTCCACTACAACATTGGTGCCGAAAGACCCATAAAAGAATGCACAACTCGTCGTACCTTGACACGAATGGGGTATGGCAGCTGACGACCTAACAGAGTTCCAATTCTTTCAGCACAACACAAGAAACTGCGGTTGCAGTGGGCTAAGGAACAAAAACACTGGAGGACTGGAAAAACATTGCCTGGTCTGATGAATCCCAGTTCCTGCTGTTTCACGCTGATGGGAGGACTAGGGTATGGAGAAAACCACATGAGTACATGCATCCATTATGCCATGTGTCAACATTGCAGGCTGGTGGTGGTGGTGTGATGGTGTGGGGTGTGTTTTCATGGCACACATTGGGCCCCTTGATAAAAGTGGAGCAACGTTTGAATGCCACAGGATATCTGAACATCATTGCCAATCAGGTGCATCCCTTCATGGCAGCAGTGTATCCATCTGCTAATGGATTTTTTCAGCAGGATAATGCCCCATGCCACAAGGCTAAGATTGTCCAGGAATGGTTCCACAAACATGACAGTGAATTCAGCTTACTGCAGTGGCCTGCCCAGTCACCAGATCTCAATCCAATTGAGCATCTGTGGGATGAGATGGAACGAGCTATTCGGAGTAGAGATCCACTACCAGCCAACTTGAAACAACTGTGGGAAGCATTGGAGCCAACATGGGCCAGCATCCCTGTGGAACTCTTTCGACACCTTGTAGAGTCCATGCCCCGACGAATTGAGGCTGTTCTGAGGACAAAATGGGATGCAACTCAATATTAGGAAGGTGTTCCTACTGTTTTGTAAACTCAGTATATATATTGACTTGCAATGATACTTTATGCATTGATTTACAATTGTGATTAACAAAGAGGAACTGTGTTGCCTCATATATAAAAATATGCTATAGTACTTTCCAAAACACACTAGTGTCCTATTATATACAGTAGTAGCCTAGCTATTGTTTTTGTGTTTTGGACAGTACCATAGTATTTTTAAGTGGGATTAAAGGGTGTCTGTAATACTATTTAATGCAGGTAATTACCAAACTGGTATCTAGTTAGGGAAACTATATGGAGGCTGAATATCGAAGTAATTCTGAGGGACTACCTAATATACAAGTGAATACAAAATGTGTACTTCTTAAATTCTAAAATAAACAAAAACAACACACATCACTGTGAACCTGTTACATACCTAAGGTAAAAAGGTTTGCCCTTTTTATTATAGCTGTTTGTCTCATTTTAACATTGAAACATCATCAGTTGGTTTCACGGGGTATGTGTAACCAGCTGATTGTTCATCAAAAGGACAGGTAAAATTAATCGAGCCATGCTTTTATGATTTATTATCCCCCACTGAGTTTCATTCACAATGCGAACTTGGAAGTTTTCATTTTTATGTTTGTAGGCTTGTGGAATATTCTGAAAAGATTCTTAACTATCTGAGACAACATAGCCTCCCACAACTCAAAATACCTGTAGGCTACACCTATCAGGGCCAATCACATAATTTGATATTATACAATTTTGTTTTACATAAGTTTAAATGCCAAGCAATGTGTTGTTTGTTTTCTCAAAGAACGCTTTGTTTGGAAATACCAAACATGAAGTGATTTGTCTTTTGCATTCAGATGACATTTTGAGGTGTAAGGCCATTACTCTAACTCATGACTGTTTAATTACAAAGTCCCTTTCAGTCAACCTTCTATTAAGATGTCTGCATTCATATTGCTGAACACATTTAGTATATTATACATTTATTAAAATTAAGAAAAACAAAATTGAATTGGTTTCCATTTATTTCATTCAGTTATCCTCCCATTTTTCTCTGAATTACTACACATTGTAATACAAATGATCATTTGAGAGATGTCTTGCCTTTCTTACTTGTCCTAATTATACAAAAGATCTGTAAAATGATAAACATGAGAGATCCACACACCCTGGATTTTCCAAATATGCTTTTTAAAAAAAAAAATCTGAATCAGAAATTTGATGACAGACAACATCTCATGACATCTTTATTTAGGTATAAACCAAGAAATAATACATTATCTCATTGATCATAGTGTTGACTTTTTTTTTTTGAATACATCTTCACAATCATTAAAACTGTAAAATTTGAATGACCTATTACAAACCTATTAAAAAGGGCTGTACACATGATCATCCCTCGTTTATCATTGAAACCTTTAGCAATACAAAAAAACAGCAATGGGGAAGTTGCTCAGCTTTAAGATACGATTTTAAAAAACAGCCTCTGTTTTTTTTAAACAACCATATAGTTTTCTTTCAATTTGAAACCAGAGGTAACGGTGAAAAGCAGAATCATTGACCCCATAGATCCGCTTGTAAACATCATAACTTAATATATAAAATCATACAGTCTAAAAAGCAATATGATTCTTTGAATTTCGTTGGGTAATCAAGGGGTTTTGATTGTTTTTCTTAATTCTTTTCAATGCGAAGACAGCTTTTTTTAAAAAAAGTCCTCACAAATGTTAAACCCTTATTGGTCAATAAAAATGCAATATCATTTAAAAAAAAACGTCACAAACAGTCAGATGCCTGGAGGCGTCCACTGGGAGGAATGTCACTGATCATAGTCCAGGGCCCAAGGCCAGATTTCAGCTTTTTTCTGCCTTCATGAGGAAAACATTTTTCCTCATGTTGCTTTGATTGTGGTGCACTAGGGATCATGAGGTAGGGTGGCAGTGACAGATCAGAGATGGGGCTAAGATAAGACATTATTTGTAGAAGCATGAAATGGCCGATATTTCCAGATCCTTGCACTGGAGATTGTCTGCTGCTGAACTCTGGGGATTTGCTAGGGTTGGAGGAGCCAGCCTTGGCGCTGTCATCACGTCTGCTGACAGGAGTATCATTGCCAGCATTTCCGCTGATAATGATACCCCTGGCAGCATTTCCGCTGCCGAAATTGCCCCGACTGAAGGAGTCAGGCTTGGTGCTGTCAGCACATCTGCTGACAGCCTCGCCTTTGGCAGCATTTCTGCTGCCAGTGGTGCAGCGGGAGAAAGGATTGCCCAGGCTGGAGGAGCCAGCCCCGGTGCTGTCAGCACATCTGCTGACAGCATTACCACCGGCAGCATTTCCCCTACCAGTGGTACAGCAGGAGGGAGAAATTGCCCTGCTGCCAACATGGCCACGGGCAGCCTTTTTGCTGCCAGGATTGCCCAAGCTGGAGGACTGGGAGCCGTTAATGGCTCAGCTGACAGCATTTCTGCAATATGTAATAGTATGTGAGCACGGGGAGTACACAAATTAGTTCACGTGTTAGGATTCAAGTGAATGATTAATTAGTAATCGAATTCCGGCACAACTTTATATATAGATGCAAGTTTCACTCACTCGTGGTTTTGTGTTCGGGAGTGGAGAATGGGTGTGGAGAGGAGAGTAAAAACTAAAAATAATTCAAATAACAATTGCTAGGGGGGCTCCCGAGTGGCGCATCCGGTAAAGGCGTTCCGCATGGAGTGCAGGATGCGCACTATAGCCTGGACGTCGCCGGTTCGAGTCCAGGCTATTCCACAGCCGACCGTGGACGGGAGCTCCAAGGGGGCGGTACACAGGGTGTCCTTGGCTCACCGCGCACCAGCGACCCCTGTAGTCTGGCCGGGCACCTGCAGGCTCCCGAGTCAGCGCAGGGGTGGTAGCGGTGAGCTGAGCCTAAAAATAATTGGCCATTCCAAATTGGGAGAAAATTATAAAAATAATTGGCAACGACTAAATTTAATAAATAAATAAATAAATAAATATATAAATAAATAAATAAATAAATAAATAAAAAATAAACAAAATAACAATTGTTATGTATGCTGGTTTTGTAACCAGCATACTACTTGTTATCTATCTGTTTTGGCCACCATGCCGTTTTGTTTTTGTCTTAAATCTTTTTATTTTACAATAAAACGGCGCATCCAGTAAAAGCACTTGCATAGAGTTCATGATGCGCCCTATAGTCTGGATGTCGCAAGTTCGAGTCCAGGCTATTCCTTTGCCGACCAAGGACAGGAGCTCCCAGGGGGCGGCACTCAATTGGCCGAGCGCTGCCCGGGGGGAGGGAGGGTTAGGTCGGCCAGGGTGTCCTCGGCTCAACGCGCACCCAATTATTTTTAGGCTCAGCTCACCGCTACCACCCCTGCGCTGACTCGGGAGGGGCGAAGATGAACACACGCTGTCCTCCGAAGCATGTGCCGTCAGCCGCCCGCTTCTTTACACTCTGCAGACTCATCGTGCAGCCGCCTCAGAGCTACAGCGTTGGAGGACAACGCAGCTCTGGGCAGCTTACAGGCAAGCCCGCAGGCGCCCGGCCAGACTACAGGGGTCGCTGGTGCGCGGTGAGCTGAGGACACCCTAGCTGACCTAACCCTCCCTCCCCCCAGACGACGCTCGGCCAATTGAGCGCCGCCCCCTCGGAGCTCCCATCCACGGTTGGCTGTGGAATAGCCTGGACTCGAACCGGCGACGTCCAGGCTATAGAGTGCATCCTGCACTCTAGCGAGTGCTTTTACTGGATGCGCCACTCGGGAGCCCCCGGGAGTAAGCTTTAAAAGAATAATAATTACAATTGCTAGAAATGCTGAGTTAGATCAGCACGATACTTGCTTGTTGAGCCTTCGTCCACCCTGTTTGTTAGTGTTAGTCCGTTTTGTTTGCCTGTTTATTTTGGCCTCGAGTGCCATGTGCTGTTTTTGTTTAAACCTTTTATTTTTACAATTAAATGCACTGAGCTCCGCAGCATCTCAGTTTCACCTGCCAGTACTGTCTGTGTTTCTTTCTGGCCTGATGTCACCCCTACAGCCAGCCTGTTCACAAGCATTATAACAAGATTTATTTACCTGTGACAGTTGGATTTTCCAAATAAACACTGTTGTTTGCATCCCCATGTAAAAGGGGTAGAACAGAGGCAGTAGCTTGGACTTCATCCACAAAGTTGTCGGTAGGAGCTGCCATTTCATGGTCGGGGTTCAAAAGTTTGTGTTCAAGTGTAATAATCTCATTGAAGTCATTTGACTCCTCACTGATTACTCTACCCATGATGTTGCTTTCTTCATTTGAACTTAGGATAACAGGAGCTTGTGACTGAGATGGCAAGTAGATATCAAGTAGGGCTGGAGTAAAATCTGTGAGATAGGGCAGACATTTACTTGCACTGCTGTGAAAATTAGAGGCATTCAAATGTTCTTCAATGACATGCAAATCACAGAGATTTTTTGTTTAAGAATATAGAGTAAAAAAAAAATAACTCAAATACCATACTACTTTATTCCTTTTAAAACACTCAAACAGGTTGCTTAAAATGACGAGCAGCAGGAGGAAGAGGCACTTCCTGCCAAATTGCTTTAATCATTACATGTAAAATAAAGGGTGCAAAAATAAGCTACATTATAAAAGTAAGGAGTTAACATAGAGATTTATTAGAGGCGTTGTATAAACAATGCTTTTAAATCTATGTTTCTGTTTCCCTTCTCATTTATTAGACAGTGGCAGAATTTAGAAGAATAAACAAAAGAATTATGTTGTCGTACCATACAACCATTTTAAATGCATCAACACAACTTGAGAATAACCTTGTAGGGTTTGTGTCACATGGTTGTGGAGTTTCAGTTTCTCCAACCCTCAAACTAAATGGCTTTGTGTTGTCAGAGAGATGGACTATGCTGTTTGACCTCTCCAATGTCGGAACCAGTGTTGGCAGATTTGATTCCATAGATACAGGTACCTTCGAATATAGAATAAAGACATTTTCATTAAAGGCCTGTTTTGTTGGTTAAAAAGTTGGAAGATTCTTGAGGTTTTTAGGAATTATTCTGCCTGTTTCTAAACACTCTCTTACCTTTCATGAATAGAACCCACAAGTGCCATACACAATATTCAGATTCAAGAAATGTTAATTAGTAAACTAAATTGTCATATTCTAGCAAATGTGCAAACCTACAACACTCATACAGTTTAATGGGGTAGGTAAATATAGATATAGATAGTAAATAATAACCTGAATACTCAGAATCCCAATATGCACTTAGTATAGTATACAATCTCCAATCACGTGAATGTCTCCAGTCCCTGAATACTGAAACACCCCTATATCATGATTGAACCACCTCCAGGTTTAACTGTAGGTACAAGGTTTTCTTCATTGAAGGCTTTCCCTTTTTTTCTCCAAATATATTGTGGTCCATTTTTGGGGAATAGTAATATTTCAGTCTCATTGAACCAATTAATTTTGTTGAAGAATGCTTCAGATTCCTGTTCATATTCCTTGGCAAATTTTAGACAGTTTGTTTTATGAATTTTCTTTAAAAGTGGTTTGCAGCGACGTCTATGTGAATACAACTCTTCTTTGTTCAAGTGCCTTTGTACAGTTCTTTCATGCACTAGTATGCCTACTGCGTCTTAATTTTTCTTTAAGTCACTGACAGTTACTCTTGTTTTTTTATTATAGCTGCTCAGATTATTCTCCTATCTGCTGTACTCGTAATTTTCTTTACTTAATCATCTTCTTTCAAGCATTTCAGTTGAGTTTATTCTGTGGTACTACTTGATTATTGCTGTGATAGTGGATTTTGGTATTCCGCATTTCTTTGATATTGTTCTGTAGCCATTTTCTTTGTTGTAGTTTGCTATGAGTGCTTTTTTTAAAAACGTGAATCCAACCTCTTTTGTCTTGACCATCATCTTGTGTTGCCAAAACGTTCTTCAATAGATGTTGGAAATAAATACCATTTTTTTTCTGGCTGTTGACTTTATAATACAGCTTAATTACTGTGTAATGTTTTTCAATCAATGAATATATATTTTTTAATTAGTTCTAGAAAACGTTTCCAGACTTCTAATGTAAAGATACCAATACTTTTGTGATGAACAAATATTTTATTTAAAATAAGTGTTTTTTATTTATTTATTTTTAATAAAGATTGTTTGTTAAACTGCCAAAAATTGCCAAAAATTGCATACTGTGGTATTTTTGTCATATTAATTAGTGCCTAATGTTCATTAAATAGTTGGATTTAACATGTTTTCTTGAATACTTTTGTCCCCAACTGTATTTCTCCTCATATAAGTTTATAGTCTGTTTTTTGTAGGTTTTGTAAGGGTAAAACAAATTTATTGAACAAAAAAAATAAAAACAAAGTATATGTAGATGAAATATAAATCTGTAACTTCTGTTATAAAATATGAGATCTGTTATAGATTATGCATTAATAGGAACAAACATGTTTATGCCTAGAGGACATTCATGTTAATTATTTTGGGGCTTGTGATAACAATGTTACTGATTAGGCAATTAACAACAATGAACAACAGTGATAAATACATGTTCCCATCTCCTGTAGCAACAATTATTTGCTTGTTTGTTTTTTTAACAGCTTTGAGAATGAAGGTTTGTGGAGAGAGGAAACCTGCACTCCACAGTAAAACTAGTAAAAAGCTTCACGTAGAAGCTCTTTTTTTGTTTGTTTTCAGGAGCAAATATTAACATAATTTGAAATGGAACTACAGTTGCAATGAAAGAGGTGGGGTGGTGGAGGAGACTTTTTCAAAATGTTTTGAGAAAAATGCGTCAGCTTGTATCATCTTCTGTTTCAGTCATCACATACCAGAAGTGCCAAGGTTGGATGATCTCAAAGAGTGAGATTTTTCCCAAAGGGTGTCAATGCTGAAGGTGCACAGTGAGAAACCAAAACCAAGAAGACAGTTTTAAACCTATTTAGTATCATTATAACAAATACATATACGGTATCAATATTCAAAAGTACTGAACCAACAACACAAAAAAGTGCTGAATTGTCTATTGATGGATCTTGCAATGCCCTCCATCTATGTAATTACACCAATCACTGTAATTACAGTGTGTACTTGCTTAAAAAATATCAAAGTAAGTTCAACTAAAACAGCATATTAATACTTATGACATTCAATGCCTTTGTCACTTTTCTCACACATACAATATATAATTTTAAATATAATTTCTATAGTATTTGAGAGAATAGTTGAGGCCAATAAAAATGTGCTAGTACTACGATTACTAATACGACTAATACGACTAGGAGAGAAAGGCTTTCGCTGAAGGTAGAAACAAGGTAAGTTAGCAGGCACTTTAGAGGTATTTAATGAGATTGTATAGGTAGTTCAGACTCCATGCTCCATTCATTCCTTAAGCAATGTCCGGATTATAAATAGGCTAACTATAACAAATTAATAAGCAATGAAAATCGATTTACTAAATAAAAACTAATTGTTTTTCTCTTTATTGTATGTCATCCTTATTTTTTTATTTTAAAAAATATTCAGGACTATTTTCTTTGAACGGCTTTACTCAGCAGAAAGATACCTAATGAATCAGTACAAGTTCAAGGTACATCTAGGTTTTAAGTTTTTTTTTTAAAGAAAACAGTGGTAAAAAAAATAATATTCTAATAGCGATAGTGCCGTCTTGATGATGGCTCTACTGTGTGATAGTTGACCTTGACTTTCGAAAACATCCGTATTTATTTATAAAACAGAATAAATCTGCCCCTCTATCAGTGGGGTACACGACGGGTTACAGTCCTAAACAGATTATACACAATTCACGTTTATTATTCTGATGCACGAAACTGCTCTCCCAGTCCCGAGGTGCTGGTGCTTATCTGTGCAGTGCTGTGAGAGTAGTGCTCCAGGGTGTTTGCTGGCTCTGCGGCTGCAGCTCCCCCTTACTCGTCCTCTGCAAAAACACACTGCTCCGGCGCGTTAGTCACTCTAGCGTAAGGGGCTGTACTCACGTATCTGCGTCCCCTTTGTCCTACGAGAACTTCTCCTCAGGATCAGCCCGGTGCCATAGTTTATCCAATCGCTGCCTGCCCCGCAGCTGATCGCAAATGCAGTGCTAGTCTGTGAGTGGAGCACAGTGAGAGCATTACATTTCATTCCTCCAGTCATGTGACAGTGATTTAAAGCTGTTGAATTCTTACAGGTACTTGGCAGTTCAGGGTTACCAGCTATGCTTTAATTTGTTAATTCAACAATGTCACATGAGTGTAAAATCTGCTGCTTCTGTAAGACGTTCAGTTGGAAGCATCTTAAGCCAGTCTGGGCTAGTACCGTATACATAGAACAGTAAATGTGTTGCTTTTTGTTTCAATACATGTCTGTTAGTTTGCCAGGTAAAGGTAGTGCTAGGGGCAAAATGCCAACATCTAGAAAATTCCAAAAGTAAACCCACAGTCATGGGGTTCCTTCTGATGCAGAAAGATTGAACTACATCAACCTTTTTCTGAGTTCAGAGAATACATGCATTTGGAGTAAGCATTGAAGATGCTTACCTAAATGGACTGAAATAGTTACAATAATATGCTGCACAAAATAAGTTATTTGGATCTTATCTTGATAGTATGGTTAAATTAGGTAATTGTTTTTGGCAAATTAGCAGTACCTTTGTCTAAAAAAATATAAAAATATGAAAAAAATGTGTTACTTTTCCCATAGAGATTTTGTAACAGTAATGGGTTCTACAAAAACAGTCAATATATGTAGATTCCACCTCCTTGCTCCATTAAAATTCCTAAAACCTTCCTTGGAGAAGTTCCTCCATGTCCAACCAGATACCCCCTGTGTACATTTACTGTATGCATGTTTTGAAAACCAAAAAATGAAATACTGTTGACAAGAGTTACAGTACAGTACCTGCAGTAAACCTAAAGACTCTGCAGCAGCAGTTGTTGATGCATATTTCACCCCCTAGTTTCTGTAAGTCACTTTGGATAAAAGCGCCTGCTAAATGACTAAATAATAATAATAATAACAATAATAATAATAATAATAATAATAATAATAATAATAATAATAATAATAGTTAACAGTGTGCTGGTGCAGGAATACAGCAGTGATCAATGAACAGACAGAAAATGATAATCCAGGTGCAATGATATTTTATTCGTAAATCCAATGGTCTGATGACACAAATACAGCAAACAATAACAATGCTAACAGGCAATACAGCGGTGTGTATTGCTCTGTTTTAATCCACGGGTTAGTTCTGAAATAATAACAGTCCCGTTCCTAAACACCCACACGTAACACAAAACACAAACACAAGTCCACAGTGAGTGCTATAGTGCTTGTGGTGTAAATACAGTTATTCTTGAATAAGGTGCAGTGTTGTCCGGGTTTAGTGCTGGCCTTTAGTGACAGCTCCGGATCGTGTTAGCCATCTAATAACAACAAGCAAACAGTTTTTAGACACGACAAAAACAAACAAAACACTCACGATTACAATACAGGTCTCCTTCCGGTTTAGCGTTTCACCATAACAAGGAACAGATCACTTCGCTATGCCCCCTTTTGTACCGTCAGTCATGACCCCTTGGTTAACTAGTGCAACCACTCCTCCAATCCGCGGCTGCCATGTCGTTTCCCTTCTGGGTCGATGATTTAGTGTATCGTAGCTCTGCCCCCTTTCTAGATGACCTACTTCTGTATAACTCTGGGAATTAATTGTCAGGCCATCCAGTCCAGGGGACTCTGTTCCCTTTACACAGCGCCCTCACAGGTCGGGATGGAGATTTATCACCAAGAATCATTCTGTCTCTGTCACACTCATTCATAAAATGTGAGATTTATTACTTGAATTGCTTGAATGTGATTCCCTAGCTGCTGTTTTTTTTTCTTTTTAAAAAAGAAGCAGTGTAACTGAGCACATCATATGTTAATCCTTGCCTTTAAAAAACCTGAGGGATCCATTAGCACAAACTGTGAACTGTTCACATGACTAACTTTTGTTGTCTGACTGCATTCCCATGTCAGCTCCTCTTATTCATATGATGACTAATTACTTCTACAAATCCTCTGCAACCAGCCAGTCCATGCAAAGCTTTCAAGATGTGCTCCAGGGCCATTTGTCAAAAGATACGCTAGTTGCTAAATGCTTTACTGTTTACTGTATTTTTTTTTTAAGTGAAATGTATGTATTCTTAGTTCACATTCATTTTTTTCCCCCCGTATGGTATGTCTATATTGTTAGATATGCACAATACTTGGACTACTGTTCACTGACTACTGTGAGGTATAGAATGCATCTCAAAGTCTGCAATGAAATTCCTCACATGTGCAATAATCAGAATGACTTGTGGTATTGTTCAGGCTGAGTCTGTAGAGAAGCAACCCGCCTTTTGCCCCTTACTTGATGTTTAGTGGTGTTCTTGCTATAAAATAGGGCCCATAGATGTAACTAACATCTAGTGTAGGGCTTCCCAAACCCGGTTCTTGGGACACCAGTGTCTTCTGGTTTTCATTCTAACTGAGCTCTCAATTACTTATTGCTTAATTAGACACAACCATAGACAATACAAGTGTAGTCAGCACAAAGCGTTTAAGAAAATACATTGATATCTGTACTTTTTATTGCATTTTAGTTATTCAAAGACAGTAACCAAATACACAGTAAAACTTGCCTAATCCTGTCCCTCTACATATCTGCATTCTGTATCAACATAATTGTGAGGTCCCAACCAAATCCCTATTGAGATGAATAGTGTGATACTCTTTACAAACCTACATGTTATGGAAATCTTGTCTGTCTAAAACCAAAGTCTGGCATTAATTCATGTGGTTTTTCTTTTCTAAGTTTCCAATCAACTATATTGTGTAAATATGCATATCTCCCTTGGGTATGGTACATTTGCAGTAAAATACTTACATAATGGAGAGTAAAATTAAAATGAATACAATCCTTGAACTACAGGGTATACTGTACCTGGATCGTACTCCAAGTGTATGTACTGTAATACCGTTTTTTAAAATGTTCAAATATGTCATGTAAACCTTTTTTTTAGGTACAGTATTTGATTTTACAGTAGTTACCTCTATAAACTAGCACACTGTATTATCTGGGACATGTATCTGGTCCCATTCTGGTCCCTGAGGTTAGTCAAGTTTTACAGTAGGCTACACTATTAGATGCTCAAATTCTGTAATAGGTTTTGCAAATGCTCCATTGATTTTTGTATGTTCTTTTTTCACACACAACTTAACATACTATAGGAAAACAAACATTCAATATAAACTGTGCTTGTTTAACTGTTACCTTTATTGTTGGCCCCTAAATGCATTATATATATATATATATATATATATATATATATATATATATATATATATATATATATATATATATATATATAAAATAAATAACAGCCTGCAGTAGGCCTATAAGGTAACTTATTTGTAAATATGCATATATACATATACATATTTTTTATTGAAATCACTATCACATTTTCGCCAGAACCTCCAAAAAATCCTTCCAAAAAAGAAAAAGAAAACAAAAGATCAAACAGCATTTCTTATTCCTATTTTTTACATTCTTGAGATCAATTATTATAAAATGTTAAATCAATGTAGCCCATAGCTTACCCATGCTTCTAAATATGTAAATAATGCTTCAATTAATAAATTACAAAATACATGTTTTCTTCCCTTCTGTTGTTTTAATACTCTTAATGCAAGTGTTTGTGTGGCTTCAGACACTTCTTTTATTTCAGTAAAAGTTGGTCTGATTCATGTAAATTGAAATTTCAGTTTCCTCCCAAAAGGTAAATCCTCGCTGCGTTATATCTCTCCTTCCATTGGATGGCTAATTAAATTTTGAAAATTGTTTGTTTGTGTAGGAGAAACCACAAATGGCACAATTTTCATTGCTTCTCTGAATGCACATCTGCCTTAGAAAATTATTGTACTACTTTTATGGAAGATGAGCAACTTTTTATGACTTAATCTAATTAAAGTTCATGGTAGTCTGAATAGCCATTTGTTTCTACAACATGAAGTCCGATCCTAAAGGATCCCATTAATTCTATATCAACAAAGTGGCTTGGTTTCCCAACCTTGGTAACCTATTCCATACCCACACTGTCTGGGTACTGACATCAGTGAGTCTATAACATCAAGGTATTTCTTGTGGTGAGCCTGTTCTAGTTCTGTAGACAAATTAGTAAAGTTGTATACAATTTTGTCTTTTTTTTGTGCACTAAATCCAATTAAATTTTATGTTAGTCTGAACAGCCCTTTATTTATACAACATTACGTTTGAAAGATTTCAGTTCTTGCTTAAAGTCAGTTTTAATGACCAAACGAGCAAGATGGGCCGAATGGCCTCCTCTCGTTTATAAACGTTCTTATGTGTTCTTATGTTCTTCTATAAAGTTTGACTTGACTAGTCCAGTTCTCCATTACAATAGTACATAAACAAGGCAGAAAGCAAAGGGACTTTGAATGCTTGTTTCCAGTTAATTAACTTCATTATCCAAGACTAGAAATATGACTAGGCCTGTCCTGGAGTCAAAGGAGTCACACAAAAACACCATTGTTAGGTCACCACATTACCATAGTCCAATCAAGTCTATTCAAACTCCCATTGGATGCATATTTCAGGGCCAACATTAATAACAGCATGCTTTGAACTTACACATTAGTATTTCTTTCAAGAAAATAAAAAAAATGAGTTGTTTTAGAGACTCTAACTTACATTATTTAAAAATAAATAAATAAATTGGGGTCTATGCTAATAGAGAAAAATAATTACGGCATATTGGTACAACAGAACATAGAACCACTTGAAAACAAACATAAATAACAAAATTACATTTGATGCTACTTTCTTTTTAGTCTTTAGGTGTTTAAATTAACCTTCTGTTTTGGTTGCTACTAGTTTGTTACATTAACAGTTTAATTTTTTCACATAAAAAATAGTGCATCTGCCCTTTGGTGCAATGACCTTAATAAATCTGCCGTGCAGCTGAATATCATTTGTTCTTGTTTTTCTTTGTATGATTCATTAATCCCTGCCAGCTAGGAGTGCAGTATCATGTGCCTTAGCTCTCTTCCTCAGCTGATTCTGGCTAATGAATTGGTTGTTCAGCCCTGTGTACATTAATTGTGTCCTATCTGCAGTGCTCCAGGATAAAGTTTTTTAATGTCCTGGAAAAAGTATCAAGATTAACTGTTCTATTTTGGCTGGTACACAAATAATAATCTATAGTCTCTATAAATCCTGTTTTTGCAAACTGGTTTCCCAACCTGTGTGGAAAACATAAATGTAGCAATCACTGTATGAAAATAATTCAGTCTAAGAAATAAAGCAACATTTTTGTTGCAATTTATTCACCTTGAAATATTTACTAGACATTGAACTTTAGGCTGTTTTTAAGAATAAGGATCACTCAAGCTTATCTCTTAACTTTAACATCCTCTTCACTCAACACTGATCTACGTTTTGTTCATTGTGTTTAACCCCTGTAGCAAAACCTTGCTTTTTTGAAATCAAATCAATTCCTATGGAAAGTTACCTCATGTGAAGCATACTGTAGGAAGTGTGGCAATGGCAGTAAATGCAGGCTAAATATATTAAATTGAAATAAATTATGAAGCAACCCATTAACTGTGATGTGTTAGAAACATCACAAGAACTCAAAGGGGTTGGACAAGAATAACCCTGACCTGCCAGAACACTGTCAATAAGGTGTGGGAGCATGTGGCAACCAGGATTCTACTGATTTTGACAGAAACTGTCTAAAAGGTGACTAAACTGGAGGTAGATGTCAACAATTGTTTCCAAAGGATTGGGGGTTTATTTAATTCAATTCACTAATTAGTAGATTGAGACAATAATTGGTTTTGATTTATGACATGCATATTGCTTGATTTGTTTGTGTATTATGATTTGTTGTGCACCACTAATTTCTTTTCTTTTGATTGTTTCATTTGTGTTAGTAACTGGTGCTTTTGTATTTTGACACTGGGTTAAAAGAGGGATAGCTGGAACACAGATTGGCTTCTAAAGAACTCGCCACCATCAATCACCTCCAGGTGCAGCATTCCAGCACACATGTAGGAGATCAATTGTATTAGACCTGCCTATATAAACCTGATAGAAACAGAGGAAAAAAAAGGCAGAGGGGAGCACGGAGAACACTGAGAGGAGGGAGGAGGAGGGAGGAGGAGGGAGGAGGAGGGAGGAGGGAGGAGGGAGGAGAACGCTGAGAGGAGCACACACACACAGAGTCAGGTCACGCACCCTGTGGGATTTCTGTGATCCTGGATACGGGCAGACTGAAACTGAGTGAGACTTTGGTTAAAGTCGTAAAACCTGGACATCGAGACTTTATTGTTATAGATACTTTTTATTGGTTTTGTATTGTTTGTACTGTTTTAAACATCACATTTTAGGATTTGCTTGTGGTGTTATGGTTTTTTATGAATAGTATTCACAGTTGAAACTTTGGTAGCAATGGGAAATGTTAACTGTATAGAATATGCTCCTGTATAAAAATAAACTTTGTATTATTGCACTTACTGGTCTGCTTGCCTTTGTTTTTCCATGTGTGGTCCTTGAAATACAAAGGTTAATCAATTAAATAATTAGTTTATTATACTTACCATTTCAAAGGTCGACATAGATTTACCCATCAATGACAACCACCTTAATTTACTTTTTTGTCCAACCCTATCAAATAACAATCAAGTTAAACTGTTTGTAAAAAAAAAAAAAAAAAAAAAAAAAAAATTCTATAAAAAAAAAAGTAATAAATGCTATTGGAGGGTCTTAAAATATAATGGGTGCCTTTCTTCTTTCTAAAAACAAAAGGATCTCTAAAAAAGTACTTATTGTACTGCTGGAATAAAAACTAGATTATTGCATCACGTCAGGTTTGCTAGTTTATGATGCTGGGGCGATGGGATTTTTGTTGGAAAGATGATTGTCTGGGGGTGGTGTCAGACCTCCTAAATGGTTTATTAACATTATTACGACTGCCTCTTCTATTGCACTGATTTTGTTCTTCCCTTTTTCATTTATTCAGGATATTCAAATATTTCAATATTTTTTGAAAATCTTTTGTATCCTGGTTCCTTTGCTGTAGGCATAAGCGCCGACTTTTGTTTCTGCCAGTGGGTGCTGTAGCGGACTGTGCAGTCTAATCAGGTTATTGCTGGATATTAATATACACTGTTTAAACTTGTTTGAGAAAGTTTCATGTTAATGTTTTTTTCTCTTCCCTACTGACTGTAAAAGAAATGTGCTTCTGAAAGTGTACAAAATCTGTTCTGAAATCTGCTCTGAAGTGGGAATAGAATCAGATATGAAAATGACTAAAAGAAAGAAAAGCAAAGCAACTTTAGCTAGGGGCTTGTAGTTGTCCTCAGATACACATTACTCCAGAACTCCTGTACTGTCACACTGGGCTGTCTGAAGTATGTTTTCATTTTTGAATCATTACTTCAGATTGCTCAAATCCAAAGAGTCAAAGGAAGCTAATCTGTCTTGCAAGACAATTAGTTTGTTTGCAGCCGAATAACCTGAACCAAAATTGCTAAATGGGTCGGTCAGAAAGGTATACTGTCGAAAAAAGTTTCTTTCACTTAAACGATTTTCAAGATCCAACTTGCGCACTTTGGATAGCCGCTACCCCATCTGCTGTCACACCAGACAGATTGTCAAATCTAATGCAGCATTCCTGCAATTTCGCTTGAACACATTCACAAATGTGTTTCCCAGTTGGCCTGTCACTAAGGCTCACCTGACACAAAACACCTTCAGGAAAACAATGACGATCACAGTAAAAAAAGTGAACGCATACGATTACCTTGGGTTTCTTTGTGACATCAAGGCTCTCATCCAAACACAGTCTGAAGAAAGGGCTCGCTGTGACTTTTCCTGATATTTTGTTTTGTGCTCATCTGTAACGTGTCGTTACTCAGTGGTATATCTCTGAAAAGTGTATTTTCTGGTTGTATGGCCAGAACAATGTTCTTCACAAGTTCTCCATCGCTGAATGGTTTCCTTGCTTTCCCCAAAAGTAGTGCAACTTTAAAAGTAGCCACCCACATCTGATCCACTTTATTCACAAAATCTCTGAGCCAACGCTGTTGACTTTCAAGCCTGGGTTTTGCATCATTTATCAGCTTGCACCTCTGAAACTCACTGTGGTATTTTTTCACAATTTCACCTGCATGAGTGCTATAGTGACGTTGCATTGCATACTTTTTAATTTGATTAATTTCTTTCTTGCAAACAGCGCACTCTGCAACTTGCTCTGAAACTGAATCGGATGGCTTCAGTTATACAAGAAACTGCGTTTTCCCATTTGTCTTGAAATGCTCGTTTTCCTTCCCTCCATGTTCTGCTTTTCTTAGCAGTAGGAGGCTCTTCTGGGACTGTGTGTGTATGACATTCAGGGTTATTTTCTACCACTGATTTTTTGAAAAACTTTCTGATATCCATACTTTTAATTTGAACTCTCACATTCTGCCACGAAAAATCTCAACCTACCCGGTCCAGAACACCATGCAGCGATCTTGCCGACGATGACGCTGGCCAAAGCCACTTGCAGAGCTACAGTTGCGCGTGATGTAAACACTGGTTAGTCAATGAATAAGAAGCTGTGTGATTTGAAACAAAACCACACTTATGTAGTTAGCTCTGCCTGTACTGTACCGTAATATTTATAGAAGGGAATGAGTGCGCACTCTAGCATTTACAAAGCAACTTTAGTACTTAACATCTTAGTGTTTACACGGCAACTTTAATACTTAACATCTCAGCGATTGTCGTGGCCTCAAAAAAATCTGCTGGTGGCCACATGCCCCTGTTATTATGCCCTTTTAATTTTTGTCCATTATTCTGACCCATATTGATTCTGCGTTGTTTTTTTCTTCCATATTTAACACCTGGGCTTCAAGACTATTATTTTCTAGCGCTACCCCTCTACCTCTTCTGTCCTGTCTGTCTTTCCTATAGAGTGTATACCCAGCAATGTTATATTTGTCTCTATCACTCTCGGGTGACCAAGTTTCTTTGATTTAAATTCAACACTTCTCATAATATATCTGAGCATCTTGTTGGCCTTTTTTATAGCTTCCCCACATTGTCTAGAATAGATGAAGACATTTCTGAGTCAACATAAACTCCTAGGTCTTTTTATTTTTTTTTCACATTTTTATTGCCTGCATGCAATACTTTACACTTTTCTCTATTAAATATCATTTGCCATGTGTCTGCCCAGTTCTGAATGCTGTCTAGATCATTTTGAATGACCTTTGCTGCTGAAGCAGTGTTTGCCACTCCTCCTATTTTTGTGTCATCTGCAAATTTAACAAGTTATCTTTTATGCACGACTTTGTCAAAAGCTTTCTGGAAATCTAAATAAACCATGTCGTATGCTTTTCAGTTATCCATTGTCAATGATGCATCCTCAAGAAAGTCAAGCCGGTTAGTTAGACATGATCTCCCTTTCCTAAAACCATGCTGGCTGTCTCCCAGGATATTGTTGCTATATAGGTAATTTTCCATTTTAGATCTTATTATAGTTTCCTTAAGTTTACATATAATAGAAGTCAGGCTTATTGGTCTGTAGTTACCTGGTTTGGTTTTGTCTCCCTTTTTGTGGATTGGTATTACGTTTGCAATTTTCCAGTCTGTCGGTACAACCCCTGTGTCAAGAGACTGTTGCATGATCTTGGTTAGCGGTTTGTAAATAACTTCTTTCATTTCTTTGAGTACTATTGGGAGGATCTCATCCGGCCCAGGGGATTTGTTTATTTTAAGAGCTCCTAGTCCCTTTAACACTTCTGCCTCTGTTATGCTAAAGTTATTTAAAACTGGATAGGAACAGGTCGACATGTGGGGCATGTTGTCCATGTCCTCCTTTGTAAAAACCTGTGAAAAGTAATCATTTAATATATTTGCTTTTTTTTTTCTTCTATGATTTTGCCATTTGTGTCTCTTAGACATTTAACCTACTCTTTGAATGTTCTCTTGCTGTTATAATATTGGAAAAACATTTTGGAATTGGTTTTGGCCCCCTTAGCAATATTGATTTCTATCTCTCTCTTGGCCTTTCTAACTTCCTTTTTGACTTGTGTTTGGAGTTCCAAGTACTCTTTCTGTGTACTTTGTTTTTGATCCCTTTTAAACACTCTGAAAAGTGCCTTTTTTCGCTGAATATTTTTTTTTTAATTGGTCTATTAAACCATTTTGGTCATTTTGATTTAGATTTAGATTTGTCTACTTTTGGGATGTAATTGTTTTGCGCCTCTAGTACTACATTTTTAAAAAACAGCCATCCTTTTTCTGTGGATGTTTTCTCTATTTTACTCTAGTCTCTGTTTCATACCTTCATAGCTTTTCTAAAATTGTAAACCTTAGCTTTAGTAATTACTTTTGGGGTTTTAAAAAATATTTCCAATGAGACCATGCTGTGGTCTGAGTTTGCCAATGGCTCTCTGACCTCTGTTTTAGTTATTCTGTCTTCGTTATTTGAAAAGACTAAATCAAGGCATGCCTCCCCTCTAGTCGGTGCCTTGACATATTGCGTTAGGAAGCAGTCATTTGTCCTTTCCACCATTTCAATTTCATCCACAGTGCTCCCCACCGGGTTCTCCCATTTTATATGGGGGAAGTTGAAATCCCCCATTAGTAGGGCTTCTCCTTTTCTGCACGCATTTCTAATGTCATTATATAACAGATTATTTTGCTCAGCATCTGAATTTGGTGGTCTATGATATAACACCTGGGCTTCAAGATTACTTCTTATGTATAGCGCTACCCTTCTGCCTCTTCTGTCCTGCCTGTCTTTCCTATACAGTGTGTACCCTTTAATATTATATTCGTCTCCATCACTCTCAGACAACCAAGTTTCTGTAACACCTATCACATTGTAGTTACTTGTTAGTGCAGTAGCTTCAAGTTCTAACATTTAGTTTTTGAGACTTCTAGCATTTAGATAAATACATTTAATGGCTATCTTACCTGAGTTGTTGCCCTTGTTTTGATGTAGTCTCCCTTCTTTTTTTTGTTGATTTCTTCCCCTTTCTCCAAGTAGATTGGTTTAAGTGCAGTCCGTCCCGCCTATACAGATAGTCCTTGTTGTAGAATGTGGTCCAATGTTCAAGTACGGTGAAGCCTTCCTGTGTGCACCACGATTTCAGCCATGCGTTTAGATTATTTATTTCCAGCTGTCCGTATGGTCCTTTGCAAGGTGCCAATAATATCCCAGAAAATACCACAGTTTTCGTCTTGTCTTTTAATTTAATTCCTAGCTCTCTGAATTTGTTTTTTCAGAAATTTGGTCTGTCTCTTCCAATATTGTTTGTACTGATGTGGACAACTACTACTGGGTTGTCTCCTGTTCGTTCTAGGAGCCTGTCCACGTTCTCAGTGATGTGCATGACAAAGGCTCCTGGAAGGCAGCACACTGTTGTAGTAAGGAGGTCCAGACTGCGCACTGAACTTGCTGTGTTTCTCAATGTGGAGTCCCCAACAGTCATGACCTCCCTTCTTTTTGCTGCCTGGCCAGCACTGTTTATGGGGTCCTGGAGGTTGTTCCTTTCATTCTCTTGATGTTGGGGAGGGGTAACGAGGGCTTAGGTCTGCAGGGGAATCCACGGTTCACTGCGAATCAGCGTCCCCTGTGGGCGATAGGGCGTCTGTGGTTCTGCAGTGGA
This sequence comes from Acipenser ruthenus, assembly GCF_902713425.1. NCBI lineage: Eukaryota > Metazoa > Chordata > Actinopteri > Acipenseriformes > Acipenseridae > Acipenser > Acipenser ruthenus. Next base: position 77,595,364 of record NC_081189.1, read on the forward strand.
GCCGCCAGATCTGTGCTGTCCTCCAGCACTATAGGTCTGGTGGCCTCGCTGTGGATCCGCAGTGCGAAAAATGACGGATTGGCAGGAGCACGTTTCGGAGGACACGTGTTCCAGCCACCATTTCCCGAGTCGGCGGGGGGGTTGCGAGCGGTGAGCCGAGGATACAAATAATAATTGGGCATGCTAAATTGGGGAGAAAGACCTGGTAAAAAATTGGCAATGACTAAATAAAAAAAAAAAAAAAATTCATTGTACTCTTCCGTTTTCTTTTTCTTTTATGGTTTTTTTTTTTTAAACTGTTCACATTTATTACCAGTAATTTGTATTATATTGTAGTAAGTGCGGGATCTTTAGACACTGACAATTGCAAACTATGTATACCAATTAACCCTGAAGCCAGACTATGCCACTGAAGGTATTACGCCTTCAGAATTTAGTTTTAATTCACCAGATCAATTCACAGGTTCGTTATATAGGGCAATTAAAACATTATACTGGGCAAAGGCAAGGAGCAACAACCAAGAGATAAAAGTATAACACTTTATTTATGAAACACGGCTTCACATGCATGATTAAAATACAGAACTCACAATAGCAGTATATTACAATTAACATCAATGAAATAATCCAAAATCAGGTTTCAAAACAGGTAGGCTACAATTAACAGCAATGGGATAATTAGAAATTGAATTCACTGCAAATACAATTACCATCAATGAAGTAGTTAAAGATTGAATTTCATAATAATTGTACAGTTAAACAGGCAGCTCATAGAATCAGAACAATTGTGGTAAAACAAGTAATTAGTACACTAAACAATTAAACATAATACTACAACCAAGTATCTGGTACACTCGAAACCAAATGAATATCATAAAATAATAATCCACTAAAACAAAAATAACCCAAAATACAGCAAATCACTCTCCAATAACATCGTTACCAGCATTACTCTCATTCAATGAGAATACGTCTTAACATGGGGTAATGTAGTAAGCACTGAATTACGAGTTCACTTTAACCCAATATTACACCAATCATTCCCCTTTAAGTAATCTGAGCTAAGAAAGTGCACGTTTTCCTTCCTAACGGGCAGTGTGCAAGGCTCTGGGAATACAGACGCACACAACTGAACTCAAAACGTTTATAAGCTTAACTCCCATAAGGACTGGCAAATACCACATCAGCTCAAACTTTTCACACAGCAGGTACGGGTTGATTACAACCACAGACTGCTTAACAGCCACATACACTGCTTTAACTGCACGAAACATTTTAGCTCAAAACAATTATACTACCTGCCACATTCTCTCAGTGATGAAACTCACTTAACAGGTAGCACCCGCTACAATATATATTTTTTCCAGTTCATGTAATAAAATAAAACCACATCAGGCTTTACTTATAATCATTACAGAATTACCAGTAAACTTATTAACAGAATTTAATCTATTTAATTTATTCTCTAGAGTTAAATAGTGTAATTTATACTTTCCATAATATCATTTTCGCCAAATTAATAACATGTCTTTGATTTTTCATGCAATCTATAATCCAAATATTTATTTAAAACATACAACTCACACACAAACATACACTTCATCACAACATCAACTTTCAATCACAAAACTATTTTTAATAAAATATTTCCGAGTACATATCTTAATTTGTTCCATTTGCACAGTCACCTTATCAAACAGAGGTCTCTCTCAATCACCTCTGCCTGCCTCAATGTAACGGTTCAGTAAAGTGCGGGCAGAGTAGACATCCTCTGCAGATCTCTGTGGTTTCAGCATGCAGCTCTGGGCACCAGTATTCTCTTAGCTGATGTAGGGTCCCCTTAAGTGCACTATGTAGTGCTCCTATTCCTTGGTGAGCTGCCACCAGTAGGACCTGTCTACTTGCTTTATAAGGTATTACTTTTTTACTGGTTTTAAACAGTCTGTTCCAATTGGTATCTGTCTTCATCTGGCAGAAATTCAAATAACAATTGGCTGTCAGCAAGCAAATTAGCCCTTAGCGGTCCATTTATTCAGCGCGTCTCAGGTGCATCAGGTCCAATTTATTTTCACACACGCTGTTTATTTTACACTCGCTGTTTAAAAGTATTTTTTTCACAACAAAACAGGTTTAAAAGGCACTGCATATGAACAGGACACCCAGTACTGCATCTCCAGCCCTGCCCCACCCTTGTTTGCTGTATTTTTCACATACCTCTTCATAGTCGTGCATACTGATAAATCATCTCCTGATCACTCGTTCTATCACTAAACTCCTCAATAATGTGATCCAAGTCATTATTTTATTTCTATAACATCTCAAAAAGCTCTGCAGATGTCAGTGATATTCTTTGAGCGCTGGATGCGGAAGCAGCTATCTTGTTTGTTTATGGACGTGTTATCTCTGTGGTGCCGGGGCTATGTGTATTGCTCAGATCCGCCCCCTTTTTTTTGGCTTCTCTCAGCTCCTATCGGTCTCACTCGGCCATTGAATGGTTTTCTCAGCTTTTTCCGGAGAAAAAATGACTAGAGACCTGTGCTTTACGTCTTTTTAATGACATCGGACCAGAAAGGGAAAACTGTAATGTCGGATCTGGTCCGACATAGGACCGCAAAGGGTTAAACACTCTGGCAAGGTTAAATTTTGGTGGCCCTGTACTGCTCCTTGTGCTAATTCATCAGCACGATTGTTACCTATAATCATAACCTCCTTTCCCCTCTTTGGTGGCCAGCTGCATGCTTGACACTGGTTCAGTTCTCCCTCAACTTTTTCAATGTCTCTCCATATATTGGCACGAGCTATAGGTTTGCCCATATGGTCTGAGTAACCATTCCCTTTCCAGGCTAGAGAGTGAATATCATAAGCTTGACGCCAAAAGCTGGGGTCTGTCATTATTAACACGTTTTCCTCTAGGTGTCCCTAGAGATTGAGTCAGCTGAAGTCCCTTCAAGAGGGCCTTAGTTTCTGCTATTTGAGCAGATCGAACTGACACCATTTCAGAGTGGTGTTGAGTTTCTCATAAATTCCATTATTATTTTTTTCAACGGATACTCCTATATCGCATGTTGGGTTGCCTCATAGGAAGGTGCGAGGCCATGCAAAGCCTTATAAGTAAGCAGAATTACCTTACTCTATTCTTTGAGTTACAGGGAGCCAATGGAGGCCTAACAAGAACGGGGGTTATGTGATGTCGCACCCTAGTAGGTGTCAAGATTCTAGCCGCAGAGTTTTGAATCAATTGAAGCTTGGCTATAGTAGTTTTTGGAAGCCTGGCAAAAAGAGCATTGCAGGAACCCAACCTTGATGTAACAAAAACATGGATTAAGGATTATGCTGCAGCTGTGTCCACGTATGTGTCAGCTAGCAAAGTGAACCATCTATCCCATCTTAGTTGCAGTGCTTTCATGTTTACCAGTGATCCCTTTGTTAGGGTAGCAAGCCCTGGGATGTCATTGAAAACTTCAATGGGGTCATCCTGGACTAGGTTGAACAGAGACAGGACTACTTTAGTTAAGGCAGTAACCATCTTCTCCTCATAACAAAATTGCTTCACCATACTTGAGAAATTAAAACCTAAATTTTTAATAGACATTTCATCTCCTTTATGCTTCACTACCACAACTGCAGTTTGTTTTATCACGGCTTTTATAGAACATTTTTTCCACTTCATGTGTCAGAAGTCTTAATTAAATCCAAACATTAATCTGCCCTGACAGCTCTCATTTTTCAGTGAACAATATATTCAAAAAGCACCAGTAACTCCTTCTCTAAAATTAATTGGTTAGGATATTTCACCCCTTTCTCATTTCCAAAACATGTAAGTTGAACTTTTGAACCGATGTTATTTTCTCAATACCATGGAGTTCCTTAATACAGGATAAAAGTGAATAAAATACAAGTATACATATATATATATATATAGATAGATAGATAGATAGATAGATAGATAGATAGATAGATAGAAAGATAGATAGATAGATAGATAGATAGATAGATAGAGAATACATATAGTGAGATGTTTTTTTAACATACAACCTGGGTTTAAAATATACTTCCCTCTTAACATTAAAACATTCATTTCAGTAGGCTGGATTTGTTTGTTTCAAAATAATGTAGAATGAAGACTGTTAGAAGGTTCTTGACAAACTTCTAAGTCTGTAGTTGCAGATCCAGTTATTTCCACTTAAATCCAGGCTATAGAACACATAGTTAAATGTAACAGTCTTATATTGGATTTTTCAGTTCTTAAACTAAGTTTGCCCTCTCTCTCTTCCGCTTCTGGATGCCAAAATTCATTTTTCATTATTTGTTAGTGTCCAGTTGCCTCGCTCATGCAATACTTTTTGTTAGTAAAATATAACAGTGTATACATAGTCAAGGATTGATAGGAGACACAACTGTGACCAGCAAACCAACTTTGAATGTCTAATACGGTTTTACCCTGCAGTAAATCTACTTACAAAAAGCTTGTAGCTTTATGCATGTTCCCAAGTTAATAAACTAGGTTGCAGCTTTGTATTAAATTGTTTCACTTTTAAACTTAACAGTTTCCCTGTTGAATACTTGTTGGTGATGTAACTACATTACCTGGTTATATATTATCTGTGATATTCTCTGTGCGCTGATTCAGTAACAGGAGGCTGTGTGGTCCAGTGGTTAAAGAAAAGGGCTTGTAACCTGGAGGTCCCCGGTTCAAATCCCACCTCAGCCACAGACTCATTGTGTGACCCTGAGCAAATCACTTAACCTCCTTGTGCTCCGTCTTTCAGGTGAGACGTAGTTGTAAGTGACTCTGCAGCTGATGCATAGTTCACACACCCTAGTCTCTGTAAGTTGCCTTGGATAAAGGTGTCTGCTAAATAAACAAATAATCTGCTAAATAAACAAATAATAACAGCCAGCTTGTTTCCTTATAACCGCTCCTATCTGATGCCAGGGGCAAGTATGACAAATCATGAGATACGCCCTTTTTTATTTTTTCGACTTGTCTCGGCTCCTGTCTCTCCCACTCGGCCATTGAATGGTTTTCTCGGCTTTTTCCGGAGAAAAAACGACTAGAAACTCGTTTTTTGCGTTTTTTTGATGATGTCGGACAGGGTCCGACATTGGACCGGATAGGAATAATTGCAATGTCGGACCAGGTCCGACATAGGACCGCAAAGGGTTAGTATAATAGACAGCTAGTCTATTTGTGTACCAGTATGAAGCAGCAGCCAACCGAACAGCCTCTCTACCAAAGAGCCGGGAGTCTCACTGTGGGAGTCCAGCGAGGACAGACCTGCGAAGAGAGGCTGTTGGAGAAAATCCGAACCTAGCAGCACTCTGGAAGATGCTAACTACTAGACAGGTCTGTACACTCCCCCCACCACTCCTGCTCCCACTACTACTGTACCTATCTGTCTCACCTGTCCTGCTATGACTGCCTCTCACATCCCTGTTATTCTGTCCTCTCACTCCTATCCTCTGTCCTCTCTCCGCCGCTGCTCCCCTAACCCCTCTACCTCATCCCTCTGCCCCTCCCCCCTCTCGCACTCTCTGGTGCCCTCTGGAACTGTGACTCTTCTATTAACAAAGCTGATTTCATCTCTGCCTTTACCTCGCTCTCGATTTCCTTGCTCTCACTGAAACCTGGCTCTCTTCTGATAACACTGTAACTCCTGCTGCCTTGTCCTCTCTCTATGTCCTGTCCCATACTCCTATTCTCACTGGACGGGGAGGTGAGACTGGTCTTCTCCTCTCTCCCTCCTTACTGTTTTCTGTCCCCTCTGATCTCTCCTCACTCTCTGTTAACACCTTTGAATTTCATGCTGTCCAACTAACCTCTCCCTGTCAACTCCTGCTAATTGTACTGTACCGTCCCCCTGGACCTCTCACTCACTTTCTCGATGAACTTGACTATCTCCTATGCTCCCTCCCCTCTGTTTATCCCAACTGTCCTGTTAGGTGATTTCAATATCCATCTCTCCAACCCCACCCACTCTGCCGGATTCCTTCCTCTCCTTCACTCCTTCAACTAATTTCTCTCTCCATCCCCTCCTACCCACAAAGCTGGCTGACAACTGGACCTCACCTTCTCATAAGAACATAAGAACATAGGAAAGTTTACAAACGAGAGGAGGCCATTCGGCCCATCTTGCTCGCTTGGTTGTTAGTAGCTTACTGATCCCAGAATCTCATCAGCAGCTTCTTGAAGGATCCCAGGGTGTCAGCTTCAACAACATTACTAGAGAGTTGGTTCCAGACCCTCACAATTCTCTGTGTAAAAAAGTGCCTCCTATTTTCTGTTTTGAATGCCCCTTTATCTAATCTCCATTTGTGACCCCTGGTCCTTATTTCTTTTTTCAGGTCAAAAAAGTACCCAGGGCCTGCCGCCCATCCACCCTCTCTGTCACCCCTCTGGACCTCTCTGATCACTATTTCATCTCTTTTTCTCTGTCCCTCCCCTCTCTACCTACTCCACCTACCCCCACTGTCACCTCCCGCCGTAACCTCTGCTCTCTCTCCCCCTCTGTCCTTGCATCCACCGCCCTTTCTCACCTCCCTCTCCCAACTCTCTGTAGACTCTGCTACCTCCACCCTCTTCTCCTCCCTCGACTGCATCTGTCCCCTCACCTCCCGACCTGCCCGCCCCTCACCTCCCCTACCCTGGCTCTCCTCTGTGCACCTCCTCCCCACTCACCTCTTTCAAGCTGCTGCTCCTGCTCTACTCTCCTTCATCTCCTCCCTTCTCAATACCTCTTTCCCTCTGCCTTCAAACAAGCTTCTATCACCCCTCTCCTCAAAAAACCTACCTTCGACCCCACCTCCCTCCAGAACTACCATCCTGTCTCCTTCTTACCCTTCCTCTCTAAAACCCTAGAGTGAGCAGTACACCATGAGCTCTCTGCTTTCCTGTCCAACCACTCTCTGCTAGACCCTCTCCAATCTGGTTTCTGCTCTGCTCAAGATTCCAGAGCCCTAACCACTACTCCACACAGCTGCTAGTCATGAAACTACTCCCCTGCTAGTCATTAACTTGCTAAACTCTGCCCGTGCTGCCTCTCTCTCCTCTGTCCTAATTCTCCTTGATCTCTCTGCTGCCTTTGACCCTGTTGATCACTCTATTCTCCTATCGTCTCACTGACCTGGGAATCTCTGGCACTGCTCTGGCCTGGTTCTCCTCCTACTTCTCCGACCACACCTACCAGGTAACCTGGCACGGCTCAACCTCCACACCTCACCCTCTCTCAACAGGAGTCCCCCAAGGATCAGTCTTGGGTCCTCTCCTGTTCTCTCTCTACACCCACTCCCTGGGCCCCCTCATCTCATCCTATGGTTTCTCATACCATTTATAAGCAAATGATGCTCAGATCTTCCTCTCCTTCCCCCCTCTGACACCACCATCCCCTCCTGTATCTCTACCTGTCTGTCTGCTATCTCCTCCTGGATGCACTTGCATCACCTCTAAATCTGACCTCCTTTTCTTCCCCTCCACATCTTCCCCCTCCTCTGATCTCTCTATATCCATTCCTCTGGAATCTACCACAATCTCTCCCTCCTCCTCAGCCAAGAACCTCGGAGTAACCCTGGACCCCTGCCTCTCCTACTCCCAGCACATATCCACTCTAGCATGCATCTGTTGTTTCTTCCAGAGCAACATACGAAGAATCCAACCCTTCCTCACCAACTACTCCATGCAACTCCTCGTCCAGGCCCTGGTACTCTCCTGCCTAGACTACTGCAACTCCATCCTGGCCGGCCTCCCTGCGTCCACTCCCGCTCACCCAGAACTCTGCTGCTCGCCTGGTGTTCTCTCTGCCTTGCTTCTCCCACGCTACTCCACTGCACCGCTCACTCCACTGGCTCCCGATCACCGCTCGCATCCAGTTCAAGACTCTTGTACTCGCCTACCAATGCCTTGACCAGACTATACCCAGACCCTCATCTCTCCCTACACCCCCACCCGACCTCTCCACTCCGCCTGCACAAGAAGACTGGCTCTACGCTCCCCTGCCTCCATAGCCCGCTCCTTCTCCACCCTCGCAATGCAGTGGTGGAACGAGCTTCTTACTGATGTCAGGACTGCCCAGTCCCTGACCACCTTCTGGCACCTCCTCAAGACACACCTCTTCAGACAACACCTGTAAAACTCAACTCTTCCCTTCTGGACAATATATCACTCTGCCTTTAATGCACTTTAACTTGCACTTATCTGCTCCCTATTTTGCTGTATTTAATCCTGCACTTAACCCAATCTGTAGTATTTTGTATTTCACTTGCACTCGTATCTAACCCTGATGTAACTATCAACACTGTTATCGGCTCTTGAACTGCCCCAATATCAAATCGTACTCAAATCGTGTTTTGTATTTGCTCTTATTAGGACTGAAGTCAGTGTATTTTGTATCTTGCTCTTAATTGTACCGTAATTCTTGATATGTATTTTTTGTATACAACTCTAAGTCGCCCTGGGTAAGGGTGTCTGCTAATAAATAATAATAATAATAATAATAATAATAATAATAATAATAATAATAATAATAATAATAATAAATACTTCTGTTTTCTATCACAATAAAACTTAAATAAATGCACCACTCCTTTTTAGTTTCAAATGTAATTCTGTCAAAAGGTTGCTTTGTATTTGCAACGCCTAAAAGGCTCTGTGTTTTTGACTTACAAACTTCTTTCCAATTAAAGTTAGTTGCTTTTCTGATAAGAATTTACACTGCAGACAACTTTTCTAATTTAATTAATGAAATGCTCGCGTCTGCCTTTTCTCTCAAGGCTATAACCCTTTTGGCACCGGTAGTTCTCAGTTAATGAGAGTTTAGCTCATTTCACAGGTATTTATTTCTGGTCAGCACGACCCCAACCAAGCTCCTTCTTTACTCAGACTTACAATGATTTCTATAATAATAATTTCTACTGTTATACTAGAATAAATAGGAATATAGAATCCTACAATATAATAACAGACTAATACAGAGTACATTATAAAAAAAATTCTGAACAGTGTGTTTTAATAATTTGTTTAGTATTTCTGCTAGCTTCATATTCTTTAAAACACAGTACGGTTATTACAATATATTAACATTGTTGCAGTTTCACAAATGTTCAATTTGTATCCCAAAGATCAGCCTGCTTCCAGTAGCGGTGACAGTCATGGGTCAGTTTCTGCTCTCAGTGAGTCTGTCAAAGCCACTACAAGAGCCGCTTTCCATTTCTGGACATCAAATGTGTGGCTGACAGTCTTTAAAAGCCTGATACCTGGAAAAAAACTTAAACCTTGTTTGCCGGTCTCCCATCTTTATATTCTCAATGTGGTGGGGTGCCCTGCCCCTGTGTATATTTTGTGTTATATGTTGTATGTGACGTGTTATTGCTGGTGTAGGTATTGGTAAACAGAGTGTGGGTTATGTAGCACAGGTGATGTAAAGTGTATAATTGTATATAGGCACGGAGATTGCACAATCACTCCACATGCAGATTAAAGTGGGAATTAGTATGGAAGCACGCAGAGAACAATTAGTTCACATGCAGATGTACCGAGATTCCAATTGAATGATTGATTAGCAATCGAGTCTCACATAAAAGGGTGAGTGCTTCACACACACACGGGTGTGTATTCGAGAGTGGAGAATGGGTGGAGAAAGAGGAGAGTTAAAAACTAGAAATAACAATTGCTAAGCATGCTGGCTTTTAAACCAGAACAATACTTGTTTGTTCATCCACTGTTTGTTTAGTGTTAGTCCGTTTTATTTGTCTGTTTATTTTGTCTCAAAGTGCCATGCACTGTTTTGTTCAACTTTTTTTTTTCTGTGTATAATTAAAACGTGCAAGCAAGCGCATTCACATTTCACTGCATTCACATGCTGTGTGTGTTTGTTCTGGGTCTGAGGTCATCTCTACAAGCCATCCTGTGAAACAGCATCAGTGGGAAAACCTCAAATAAATCAAGCAGGTTCTATCAAAGAGCCATGCATCTTTGCCACATACACCTTTCACTCAAAAAAGGTGCTCGCACTTTGTACAAGGGAAGAAAGGTTTTAGGGTCACTCGTGACACAGTAATGGAATATTCCACTGCTACACATTCTCCTGTTGATATATTTTTTTTTTACTCCATCAGCCTATATACAGATGAACCCCCTTTTTATCATGATTGCTGTGCAGGCATAATTTGTGATATAAAGCAGGTAATGATATAAACAGAGTTTCAAGTTTGCCTATGACAACACATTACAAGTGCAAGAAAAAAAGAAAGAAAACTAACAGTGAATTAAAGAGCAGTGTTTTAATACTGTACATTTAGTCGTTCTTTACATTTAAACAAATGCATATAGTTTACTACAATACTTTTTGTATCATTAACTGGAATTAAACAGCTTATGTCATTCTAAAAAAGGCATGAATTGTTGACTGATGAGAGCTATCAATTAGGAGTTCCACTTTTTTTTTTTTTTTTTTTTGTGCGTATTTGTAGACTGACTGTTAAAATTTGGTGATGTTGGTGTTTTGTAAATGAACTGTATCCCATTAAGACCACCCACTCAGCATTTGACAGGCTGCACATAATGTCAGTTTATCAGCCAAGATGATTTTTGGTTGTTAGTTGCATTGGAAATGAATTATATCCTGTGGTTACTCAGTAAAGCCTGACGACGCAGCATTTGACAGGCTACACAAAACGAATAAACGGGTTTGTGAGATGATATTAAAGCCTGCCGCACACAGCCCGACTCAAGCCATCCCAACTCATCTCATCTGAGTATGCACAGATTCTGCAATCAGTTGTGCTCAGTTTGGTTTGACGTCACAATTGAGTTTTTCCCGACCCGGTGTCGCACACTGCTAAGACTGAATTAGACGGACCACAACTAGATCCTAGTGATTACTATGTATGCAGATTTAATTAATACTGCCATGTACACATTTTTGTATTAACTTAGCCCAACATAGCGACCCTCATATTATGCATTGCATCGTATGCTGATTAGACGGCGGAGACAGCGCTGTGAGGCAACCAAAAGAAGCGCTTAGCCTATTAATTAATTGACCATTTACACCGTGCAAACGTTTCAGGCAGTGTTTGACTTTTTGTATAGCTTGTCTACTACACTTTAGCCTGTGGTAAATAAAATCCAACCTGTTGATTTTTTATTTGACTTTGGCGGGTTTTTTTCTCAGCGTGTGGATCTAGGGGCTTGTGATTTGTGACCTATTGGAGGGCTGTGTGGTCCAGTGGTTAAAGAAAATGGCTTGTAACTAGGTGGTCCCCGGTTCAAATCCCAGCTAACTCATTGACTCATTGTTAACTTCCATGTGCTCTGTCTTTCAGGTGAGACGTTGTTGTAAGTGACTCTGCAGCTGATGCATAGTTCACACACCCTAGTCTCTGTAAGTCGCCTTGGATAAAGGCGTCTGCTAAATAAACAAATAATAATAATTGCAGATCGACACACCGGTTACTAACCTTTGATTAGTAAACGCCTAAAAAACCTATTCAAATGTGCACATATCTGGTATTTTTGAATTCAGGACACTCAGAGCAATTCAAGACTAATGTATTTTTACCTGTGGAACTAAAGCTGTCAATATTCCGCCATCTTGTGACAAGTTACATGACAAGCTACGTCACTTAAACCTGATTCACCATTGGTTGACACCCTTATGACTAATCAGTCTCAGTCAGTCTTGGTCGGCAACCGCTGCACACAGACAGACTGATCATATCTGAACGAAACTGCGTCGGAAAAAGATTCAACATGTTCAATCTTCAAATCTGAAGACATCCCGACTGAAATCTGCATAATCTTGGTTTTAAGGGCACACACACTGATACGATTCATCCAGACTCTGTACGGCCAGTTGAGATGAGTCGGGATGGCTTCAGTCGGGCTGTGTGCGGCCGGCTTTAGAGAGGTAATTTTTCAAAAATCGTGAAGAAATAAGTGAGTTTTAGGAAGCACAAACTACACCCGACCTGACCCGAACCTGACACTTATTGTCAGGTCCCATTGGGCTCAGGTTGGGCAGCAAGGCTCTACTCCACGGCATCGCCAAATAAACAAAGATTAGATGATAGCAAAAATCTCTTCCTGCACTTTAATGCCACCATCTGCAACAATTGACAGTTACTTTAATAATTGTGCAATTAGCGGTAACATTCAAATGAATGTCTATAAAGACAAATGAACTGAAACACAACTGAGCAAGGTTTTTATGCAAGCAATAAGGCACGACAGGGTGTGGGATATATTCTAATATGGATCAACCAACAGTACAAAAAAAACCAAAAAACGTAAAAACATGTTTTAATTAACAAAAAAGTCATTTTTTATTAAATATCCTTCCACCTCTGCCTGACCTTAGAAAAAATAGTCCCTTAAAACTACTATTTTAGGTTTAATAAACTTTAACTACAGTAATACAAATAAATTAGTTTTCTCCATCTTCATATTATTACACCAGGGATGCGGGAAGTGGGGTGCTACATTTTGCTGTTTGTTAAGTTTAACAAGCCTTGTATATCCAGACAGGATATCTGTATTTTACATTCTCCTCACAGTGAGAGGAAAGCCACCAGTTTTCATTAAGGAATGTAGAGCTACAAAATATTTGAGCTCGATTTAATCCAGCCCATGTTTAACGATGCTAATTGCAGCTTTAAAGACAGGTACAGAGAACATAAATAAATGTAAAAATCTACCAACCCTATATTAATAAGTAACAGTTGCTACCAAATGCCAAGCAGTAGAGCACTTCCTTTAAAATTGTAACTTTGTTTCCCAATGCGTCTACACAACGAGTGTAGGAAAGGCAGAACTTTCCCGATTAGCACGGGTGTCTGGAACATGTTTTCAAGTCTGATCTGTGTTACGTTAGAGACCAGCACAATTTATAATGTGTGAATAGACATATTAACGTGTCGAATAGAATGAAAGCATTTTAGTGCCGAAGATTAATGTATTTTATTTGTATTTATTTTAAAAAGTAATCTAAGGACAGTACATCTGATTTGCAACGTAGTTAATACGTTCTTGCTGCTTGAATCTTACATAACTATTTTTAAACTTTGTGCCGCTGTGTCTTATTCCTTGTGAAACTCACTTGGTCTGTGCATATTTTGATGGTGAAATGCACACAAAATGACGATTTTGTATATATTTAAATATTGTCAACCCCCCCCCCCCCCCCCCTTTTCATTTTCTGCACCCCCGGTTTGATTTTCATTCCCGCATTTCTGTATTGCACTGACCTCATTATGAACACAATTATGCCAAATACTGTGACAATTTACATACAAATACATTACATAATTAATCATATGCATGCACTGATGAGCTTGAGTTTTTTAAGGTAATGTAACCATACATCTTCCTGGAACAGGCAAGCTAACCTCTGAGAGGTTTTGAATTCCCCGTTGTTATTAGTTTTGCCTGCTTAGCTTTTATATGAAGGCAGTAATAACTGATTAATTAGCTGGCATAAATATGTTATTTACAACCCTTACACCGAAAAAACGGCGTTGTTTTGAAAATAAGAAAATTGAATACTCTTCTATCATAGATGATCTTGAATATTTTGAAATTTTAAAACCTTCCATTTAAAAAAGAAAATAATTAGCACAGATGCAAAAACAAATGCTGTATTAAAAGGACTAACCCCATTCTCAATTTATGAACAAATGGATATACCATTTTTATAATGGTCAATCTATAACAAAATATTAATATTTACATTCTGAACTTTTGTTGTTCTCCTGTGTTTGTGGTTCACATGAAATAACTCTCAGCTTTGTGTACCTGCCGATCTCTCCCAGATCATGGTGGCCCTGTTTGCATTTGACCTACAATCCCAGAATTACTGTAGCATGCTTTCTTCTTGTGGTCAGTTAGCAGCCACGTGCAGCTTACAAATTATGTGGATCCGCCTATTTATTCGAGAGACTGTTGTAGCATTCAAGTTCCTTGAGTTTAAACTGTCAGCCTGACTTGACTACTGCAGAGAGCAGAGTGACCTGCTACACTACATGTATACAGCAGCAACTTTATAAATTAAATACTCAGACCACGTAATAAATAATACCAATCTGTATTACAAACGTAATGCAAAAACAAGTATCGTCAGCGATTATTATGGGAATTGCAAACCCAAGTGTTGTTCTCCTCTGAAGGTAGCCATATTTGAATTACTGGTTACTTGTATTGGGGTGAGAAGGTAAATCTTGATCCCAGCTATATTTAGATTTTAGAATGTTTATTTTCAAGACTTTATTTCTAGCAATTTACAAAAGGTTTGCTGAGATCACACTTTAATTTTGAAAAAGAAAATAATACCAAAACACAGCATGGAAATTTCTTCAGGTACTTTAAGGTAAAACTGTCCATAATGAAAAATGAATGGATCAAGGTTTACTGATAGTACTGGATCTTAATTGAAAATAAATCAATTATATATATATATTAAGTCATGCACTAAACAAAGGCTGGAACTGATCAGTTTTTTTTTTTTTTTTGTGTGTGTGTTTTTTTGCAGTTATGGTTATTTAACACTAGAGTGTGCTGTGAAATTATTTTTGGGTAAATAACATGAAAGAAGTATATGGAATGCCTTTTATCCACAGGTTTTGCTGGTTACGTTCAAAATGCCTGCACATTTTAAATAACAGATTAATGTCTTTGCGTAATTCATGTCAACATTTTAAATGTCACTTATTTATCATTTACTGTATTGCATATCATTTCCTGACACCTTATTTATTCTATTTCATGTTCTGCCTGGTCATTCAGTTTTTAAGATACAATGTGTGCATATCCGAACAGACACACCCTTCCACAGGTATTTCATACCTATTTTTAGATAATATAAAAAAGTATGAAATACATAAAATGCAATCCCAGCCACAAACTTGTGTTGGTAGGAATGCTCTAACATTAGCTTGATATTCAGGGGTTAATGGTTTAAGTTGCCTATGAATATTTTAAATGTTAATGGTGTATGGTACAGAAAAAGATTGTCTCCCTTTCTTCCTTGAATAATCCCCAACTAAAGATCAAACATGACTTTTAACTCCCTCTCCTGAGTGCAGATTATTCGTTCCTGCTTCAGGGATTTAATTCTAACCAATCAAAGCTTTTCCCTTTGCCTCTCAGATTCTGTTCACACTAGGAACACACCCACAAGTAAATCTATGTCTAACCACACCATCATTAAGGTTCTTCTATATCTCCAGAATTGAGGATGAACACAATTATCCATATTCCTTTTTAGTTAATAGATATAGAAATCAGAAGCTGTCATATCCCTACTGGTATGTTCACAAGTCATGGGGAACAAAGCATATTTAAACAAAGTATAATAAAACATTCTATGACACAATTTCAGTCCAAAACATAAATGTAGCCTTTTAACTTAACATAACATAATTGTTAAATGTATTAATCTATGGTATGTTACGTCTGCCATACTGGCAGAGTAGTAACATATGATCAGAAAGGGAATGTGATAAAGTGAATTATATATATATATTGTGACAAAGTTAGTCCTTCTTTGCGTACTTTGTTCACAAGTATGAGCGGGGACAACACAATAGACACAACAAGTGTAAGTTTATTTTAAACAGGATGTTACCTGCGTGTTTATTTTCAAGGGAAGTCCAATAATCAGAGTTGTAATGTTAATCCAGAGTGTGCCAACAATCAGGTAGTCATCCAAAATAGGGTCAAGAAAGCCAACAGGGTTATCCAAACAGTCCAGGGTCATACACAATATTGCAATCCAGAAATCAATAGAACACACAGAAATCTTCTCAACACACAGCACCAAACTCCTTCTACTCCCCTCTCACTATGGTGCTGTCAGTTTGCTCCTTTTATAGGGCTGGTCATTACCCTTGATCACCTGCAGGTGTGCTGACATACCTTAATTACCTGGTAAGGATCCTGGGTAGTGTAGTTTGTGGTGGGCGACCATTTTGGAAACTGTAGTCCTATTGGGACCTCCATTTTGTGAACGGACAAAGTCCTAACAAAATCTCTGCCCTCACATATCTCCCATTCAGGACCATGCCCTGAGGTTTATCACATATCCTCCCCCCCAGCATCGACCCCACGGGTCGAGCGATAGCAGCAAAAAAAGAATGGACACGGGATAATCCATCTGCATTTCCCATGTCTTTCCCTGCCCTATGTTTGAGTGTAAAAGTGTAAGGCTGCAAACTCAAAAACCACCTCATCACCCTGGCATTTTTGTCCTTGGACCTGTGCATCCAGGTAAGGGGGGCATGGTCACTGATTAGGGTAAATTGACGGCCTAGCAAGTAATACCGTAAGCTCTCCAAAGCCCATTTGACCGCTAGGCATTCCTTTTCAACAATTGCGTAGTTCTTTTCGCGGGGTTCCAGCTTCCGGCTTAAGAAGAGAACGGGATGTTCAACCCCCTCTATCTCCTGAGACAGTACGGCCCCTAGCCCCACCTCAGAGGCGTCTGTCTGTAATATAAACTCTTTTCCAAAATCAGGGACAACCAAGACTGGATCACTACACAGGGCTTCCTTGAGGCTACTGAAGGCCTGTTCTGCCTTGTCATCCCACTTAACCATATTGGGTCCCTTGGCCCTAGTCATTTCAGTAAGTGGAGTTGCTATTGTGGCAAAATTTGGTATGAACCTGCGGTAATACCCTGTAATACCCAGGAATGCCCTCACCTGCTTCTTGTTGACAGGTTTGGGCCAACCCTTTATAGCTTCCACCTTTGTTATCAGGGGTCTGACTATTCCCCTCCCTACCTTATACCCCAGGTATTTGGCCTCTTCTAGACCTATACTGCTTTTGGTTGGGTTAACTGTCAGCCCGGCCTTTTTAATGGCGTCAAGTACGGCCTGGACTCGAGGCAAGTGTGACTCCCAGTCCGGACTGTGAATCACCACGTCGTCCAGGTAGGCTGCCGCATATGCCCGATGGGACCGCAATATCCGGTCCATAAGTCGTTGAAAGGTAGCCGGGGCGCCATGTAGGCCAAATGGTAATACAGTATATTGGAACAGCCCGTCAGGGGTCGCAAAAGCTGTTCTTTCTTTAGCTCTAGTAGTTAGGGGGACTTGCCAATATCCTTTTGTAAGGTCAAGGGTGGTGATGTAACGGGCTTTCCCTATCTGATCTAATAGTTCATCTACTCTTGGCATAGGGTAAGCATCAAACTTTGAGATCTCATTTAATTTCCTGAAATCGTTACAGAACCGCCACGAGCCATCCGGTTTGGGAACCAAAACTATAGGGCTTGACCACTCACTGGTGGACTCCTCAATAACCCCTAATTCCAACATTTTCTTTACTTCTGCCCTTATGGCTTCCCTACGAGCTTCGGGGACCCGATACGGTCTCATATTCACTTTCTTCCCTGGTGTCGTGATAATGTCATGCGCTACCACCTGTGTCCTACCTGGTATCCCTGAAAACACCCTCTTATTTTTTCCCACAAAACCTTTCACCTCGTGTGCCTGTTCTGGGGAAAGTGTAGGTGCAATGTTGATTTCAGGTGTTCCTACCGGTGGGATGGGATACGTTTCGATCGCCATCAAAACATCTCTGTCTCTCCAAGCTTTTAATAAGTTGACATGATATATCTGTTCAAGCCGCCTTCGGCCTGGCTGTCGGACTTTATAGTTCACTTCCCCTACCCTTTCTATCACCTCATATGGTCCCTTCCATGTGGCTAGCAATTTACACTCAACAGTCGGGACTAAAACCAACACCCGATCCCCGGGTTGAAACACCCGTAGTGTGGCCTGTCGGTTATAGGTAAAACGCTGGTGCTCCTGTGCCTGTCTCAAGTGTTCTCTCACGATTGGGGTGACGGCTACTATCCTATCATGCATGTTAGTGATGTGCTCGATCACACTATGATAGGGTGTGGACTCATGTTCCCAGGTTTCCCGTGCTATGTCTAATATCCCCCGTGGGTGCCTCCCGTACACTAGCTCAAAGGGTGAAAATCCCAGTGATGACTGTGGAACCTCACGTATGGCAAACATCAAATATGGTAACATGAAGTCCCAATTCTTCCCATCCTTATCAATCACCTTACGTAGCATAGATTTCAAGGTTCTGTTAAATCTCTCCACTAGGCCATCTGTCTGTGGATGATGCACTGAAGTACGTAGCTGTTTTATGTTAAGGAGCTTACAAAGGTCCGCCATAACCCGTGACATAAATGGGGTGCCCTGGTCTGTAAGGATTTCTTTTGGGATGCCCACCCGACTAAACATGAGCATAAGCTCCTTTGCTATGCCTTTAGAGGCCATGGTACGCAACGGGATGGCTTCAGGGTATCGAGTGGCATAATCCAAAATAACCAGAATGTACTGGTGCCCTCTGGAGGATTTCGGTAATGGTCCCACTAAATCCATTGCTATCCGGTCAAATGGTGTTTCTATTATGGGAAGAGGAACTAGGGGACTACGAAATGCCGGTTTAGGGGCAGTCTGTTGGCATTCTGGGCATGAATTACAATGCTGGGACACATCTCCATAAACACCTGGCCAAAAAAACCTTCTTAATACTCTCTCCCGAGTTTTTTCCATCCCCAGGTGACCCCCTAATATATGTCCATGGGCCAAATCAAGTACTGTCTTTTTGAAACCAGCAGGTACCAGCAATTGTTCAATTATTTCTAATCCTATTTTATCCACTCTATACAACAAATTATTCTTCATCATAAAGTAGGGATAACTGATAGGCATGTTTTCTGTATGTATGGGGGTCCCATTAATTACCTTCACATTTTCTTTTGCATGATATAGGTTAAGATCCTGTGCTTGCGCCGTCCCAAAGTTAATGGACGATACTTCCAAGTCAGGAAAATCAATGTCCTCAACTACTGGGTGGACTGACAAGGGGTTAATGCCTTCCCTACTAGTGCTGGTACTGGGTTCTTCCTGATTGACACCCGTACCTGGGTCACTACTGGTACTAGGCCCAGGGGCGTTAAGCTCCTCCTTATCATTATTGTCTCCTACTAAAACCTTTACACGTGGCTCATCAAAGTCCACACCATTTTTTCCCTTAGGTTGTGGGATTGAGGCTGCCTGCTTTTGGCTCTGAGGGTTAAAACCTCCCTCTAGAATTGTGGTGGGCGGTTCCAATGTGCCCTTGTTTGGCCCCAATTTTGTGAAATTAGGAAAATATCGCCCCAGTATTACATCATATGGCATGGAGGGTACAACGCCAACCTGATAATCAAGAGACCCTGCATCTGTCTGAATATGTACTAATGCGGTGGGGTATTGGCGTGTGTCACCATGTATACATGTAATACTGACACCCTGATCTTTATCCAATTTTTGGGTCTGCACCACATTTTCGGCAACCAGTGTAATCATGCTTCCGGAATCGAGCAAAGCTGTCACCTCTCTCCCATCAACCTTCACAGTACACATATGTTCATGATTGGGATTTTTTCTCTCAGAAACAGCAGTTACAACAGGACAGGAATACAAGACAGTGTCTGCTTCATTCTCATTACCCATATTGCATTGCATGGGCTCTTCTTTAAGAGGACAGTGTGCAGCAATATGTCCAACTTTGTTACAATTATAACAAATAGTAGGTCGGGGCCATGACCCTCTATACACCGGCCCTTTACTGTCAACTTTTGCCAGTGTCCTTGTTTCTACCCCCAAGTCTCGTACTGTCTTTACAGCGCTCCGCTGTTCATCTTCCCCCAAGTTCCTAGGAACAGACT
Source organism: Acipenser ruthenus (assembly GCF_902713425.1). NCBI lineage: Eukaryota > Metazoa > Chordata > Actinopteri > Acipenseriformes > Acipenseridae > Acipenser > Acipenser ruthenus. The sequence continues at coordinate 77,615,088 of NC_081189.1, forward strand.
TACCCTGTCCGCTGGTTCGCCAGGGCCTGGGGAACGTATGTCTGTCATCCTGCCACTGCTCACCGGACTCTGCTGTGTAATATCGCTCAACCAGACCGACCAGGTTGTCAGCAGAAAGAGCTTCATTCTGCCCGACCCAGCGACGAACATCCCTGGGCAGACATCGCTGGTAGTGGTCTAGGACGACGGCCTCAACGATCTCAGCTGATGAGTGGGCCTCAGGCTGTAGCCATTTTCGAGCCAAATGGATGAGGTCAAACATCTGGGTTCTGGGGGGTTGTCCGGGTTGATAGGACCATTTATGGAACCGGTGAGCCCTCACTGCATTGGTCACTCCAAGCCGCAACATTATTTCTGTTTTCAGTTTGTCATAATTTTTTGAGTCTTCGACCTCCAGATCGAAGTAGGCTTTCTGGGCATCTCCGGCAAGATAAGGTGCGATGAACCCTGCCCATTGTTCTTTTGGCCACCCTTCTCTCTCAGCCGTTCTCTCAAACGTGGTGAGATACGCCTCTACGTCATCCTGCGGAGTCATCTTTTGCAGATAGTGGTTTGTGCGTATCTGTTGTGCTACAGGCTGGGGTTTTGGTCCAATCCTGGAGGCGAGCTCCTGGATGCTTGTTTTCAACTCTTTAGCTACTTTTTCTTGCTCCTCCCGCAGCAACTGGTTTGTGGTGTGCTGGATCTGTAGCGCCTCCTGATGCATCCGCATGGCATCTTGATGCGCCGTCTGCTGGACCCTGGTTGCCTCCTGCTGGGCTGTAACAGCTTGCATCAGTGCCTGTACAACTGCCTCCATTTTGCTTTCACAGAGTCTCAGTTGCTCTTTTCAATTTTGTATTTGTGTTGTCAAATGTAGTAGAATTGCCCGCATTCTCCACCAAATGTGACAAAGTTAGTCCTTCTTTGCGTACTTTGTTCACAAGTATGAGCGGGGACAACACAATAGACACAACAAGTGTAAGTTTATTTTAAACAGGATGTTACCTGCGTGTTTATTTTCAAGGGAAGTCCAATAATCAGAGTTGTAATGTTAATCCAGAGTGTGCCAACAATCAGGTAGTCATCCAAAATAGGGTCAAGAAAGCCAACAGGGTTATCCAAACAGTCCAGGGTCATACACAATATTGCAATCCAGAAATCAATAGAACACACAGAAATCTTCTCAACACACAGCACCAAACTCCTTCTACTCCCCTCTCACTATGGTGCTGTCAGTTTGCTCCTTTTATAGGGCTGGTCATTACCCTTGATCACCTGCAGGTGTGCTGACATACCTTAATTACCTGGTAAGGATCCTGGGTAGTGTAGTTTGTGGTGGGCGACCATTTTGGAAACTGTAGTCCTATTGGGACCTCCATTTTGTGAACGGACAAAGTCCTAACAAAATCTCTGCCCTCACATATCTCCCATTCAGGACCATGCCCTGAGGTTTATCACAATATATATATATATATATATATATATATATAAGAACATAAGGACATAAGAAAGTTTACAAACGAGAGGAGGCGATTCAGCCCATCTTGCTCGTTTGGTTGGTTAGTAGCTTATTGTTCCTAGAATCTCATGAAGCAGCTTCTTGAAGGATCCCAGGGTGTCAGCTTCAACAACATTACTGGGGAGTTGGTTCCAGACCCTCACAATTCTCTGTGTGAAAAAGTGCCTCCTATGTTCTGTTCTAAATGCCCCTTAATCTAATCTCCATTTGTGACCCCTGGTCCTTGTTTCTTTTTTCAGGTCAAAAAAGTCCCCTGGGTCGACATTGTCTATACCTGTTAGGATTTTGAATGTTTGAATCAGATCGCCGTGTAGTCTTCTTTGTTCAAGACTGAATAGATTAAATTATTTTAGCCTGTCTGCATACGACATGCCTTTTAAACCTGGGATAATTCTGGTTGCTCTTCTTTGCACTCTTTCTAGAGCAGCAATATCCTTTTTGTAACGAGGTGACCATAACTGAACACAATATTCTAGGTGAGGTCTTACTAATGCATTGTAAAGTTTTAACATTACTTCCCTTGATTTAAATTCAACACTTCTCATAATATATCTGAGCATCTTGTTGGCCTTTTTTATAGCTTCCCCACATTGTCTAGAATAGATGAAGACATTTCTGAGTCAACATAAACTCCTAGGTCTTTTTATTTATTTTTTTCACATTTTTATTGCCTGCATGCAATACTTTACACTTTTCTCTATTAAATGTCATTTGCCATATGTCTGCCCAGTTCTGAATGCTGTCTAGATCATTTTGAATGACCTTTGCTGCTGAAGCAGTGTTTGCCACTCCTCCTATTTTTGTGTCATCTGCAAATTTAACAAGTTTGCTTATTATACCAGAATCTAAATCATTAATGTAGATTAGGAATAGCAGAGGACCTAATACTGATCCCTGTGGTACACCACTGGTTACCTCGCTCCATTTTGAGGCTACTCCTCTAATCAGTACTTTCTGTTTTCTACATGTTAACCACTCCCTAATCCATGTGCATGCATTTCCTTGAATCCCCACTGCATTCAGTTTGAGAATTAATCTTTTATGTGGGACTTTGTCAAAAGCTTTCTGGAAATCTAAATAAACCATGTCGTATGCTTTGCAGTTATCCATTGTCGATGTTGCATCCTCAAAAAAGTCAAGCCGGTTAGTTAGACATGATCTCCCTTTCCTAAAACCATGCTGACTGTCTCCCAGGATATTGTTACCATATAGGTAATTTTCCATTTTAGATCTTATTATAGTTTCCTTAAGTTTACATATAATAGAAGTCAGGCTTATTGGTCTGTAGTTACCTGGTTCGGTTTTGTCTCCCTTTTTGTGGATTGGTATTACGTTTGCAATTTTCCAGTCTGTCGGTACAACCCCTGTGTCAAGAGACTGTTGCATGATCTTGGTTAGCGGTTTGTAAATAACTTCTTTCATTTCTTTGAGTACTATTGGGAGGATCTCATCCGGCCCAGGGGATTTGTTTATTTTAAGAGCTCCTAGTCCCTTTAACACTTCTGCCTCTGTTATGCTAAAGTTATTTAAAACTGGATAGGAACAGGTCGACATGTGGGGCATGTTGTCCATGTCCTCCTTTGTAAAAACCTGTGAAAAGTAATCATTTAATATATTTGCTTTTTTTTTCTTCTATGATTTTGCCATTTGTGTCTCTTAGACATTTAACCTACTCTTTGGAATGTTCTCTTGCTGTTATAATATTGGAAAAACATTTTGGAATTGGTTTTGGCCCCCTTAGCAATATTGATTTCTATCTCTCTCTTGGCCTTTCTAACTTCCTTTTTGACTTGTGTTTGGAGTTCCAAGTACTCTTTCTGTGTACTTTGTTTTTGATCCCTTTTAAACACTCTGAAAAGTGCCTTTTTTCGCTGAATATTTTTTTTTTAATTGGTCTATTAAACCATTTTGGTCATTTTGATTTAGATTTAGATTTGTCTACTTTTGGGATGTAATTGTTTTGCGCCTCTAGTACTACATTTTTAAAAAACAGCCATCCTTTTTCTGTGGATGTTTTCTCTATTTTACTCTAGTCTCTGTTTCATACCTTCATAGCTTTTCTAAAATTGTAAACCTTAGCTTTAGTAATTACTTTTGGGGTTTTAAAAAATATTTCCAATGAGACCATGCTGTGGTCTGAGTTTGCCAATGGCTCTCTGACCTCTGTTTTAGTTATTCTGTCTTCGTTATTTGAAAAGACTAAATCAAGGCATGCCTCCCCTCTAGTCGGTGCCTTGACATATTGCGTTAGGAAGCAGTCATTTGTCCTTTCCACCATTTCAATTTCATCCACAGTGCTCCCCACCGGGTTCTCCCATTTTATATGGGGGAAGTTGAAATCCCCCATTAGTAGGGCTTCTCCTTTTCTGCACGCATTTCTAATGTCATTGTATAACAGATTATTTTGCTCAGCATCTGAATTTGGCGGTCTATGATTTAACACCTGGGCTTCAAGATTACTTCTTATGTATAGCGCTACCCTTCTGCCTCTTCTGTCCTGCCTGTCTTTCCTATACAGTGTGTACCCTTTAATATTATATTCGTCTCCATCACTCTCAGACAACCAAGTTTCTGTAACACCTATCACATCATATTTACTTGTTAGTGCAGTAGCTTCAAGTTCTAACATTTTGTTTCTGAGACTTCTAGCATTAAGATAAATACATTTAATAGTTGTCTTACCTGAGTTGTTGCCATTGTCTTGATGTGGTCTCCCTTCTATTTTTTGGTTGATTTCTTCCCCCTTCCTTTCTAGTTTAAATGCTTCTGGACCTCCTCAAGGATCCTTTCTCCGAGTAGATTGGTTCCCTTTCTGTTTAAGTGCAGTCCGTGCCACATATATATATATATATATATATATATATATATATATATATATATATATATATATATATATATCCAGATCAATAACCAAACTACTAAATGTAGTACTAAAAGCTGAAAGACTTTTCTAATTAAAATCTAGGACCATTAATATAGGTTAGCACCTTGTCACGAGGCTAGTTAAGATCCTTAGACCTGGCCTGATGTGGAAAATATTCAAAATAAGCAAATGTGTTCAGGCAGGATCTTTGTCTAATTTAGTGGTGCATAAAGTATGGGAAGAACACAGAGGAGGTTTTGGTGCATTACAGGTGCCAGTTCTGCTGCCTGCCGAGGAGAGATCTGAAGCAAGGGTTTCGCCTTGAATGAATGGACATCAGTCAAAGAAGAAAAAAGAGCGGTCCAGCTTGCCCCAGAAGAAAAGAGCTTGCTTGCCTGCAGCTAAACAGTTTTTCTCTGAGTATAACCACACACCTTTTGTAAACTAAAAAAGGAACTTCTTGTACTTTCCAAATAACATTTTTTTCTGAGAATAACAAACTGAACTTTCTGTTAACTGTTAAAGCATGATGTTGCTCGCAACTGCAGCATCACCAGTTGACCGTTGCGGTCGGGTGATGTGTTTCTGAAGAATTAAAGGTGTTAGTGCAGGAACCGGTCAGGATGCTGAACTAAGATGCTAGCTTGCTGAAATTAATTATTATTCTACTTAAAATGTTGTAATGGCATATTATTCATATAAAATCAAGCTAATCCATTATATTTATTTTTACTTATTGTAGTATATTCATTTTTACTTAAAACGCATTATAAGTATTTTTAGCCTGTTCTTATTAATGACTAGTAAGCTTATTAGTTTTCAAACACATTGTAACCACATAAACATTGAGAGGATGCAGTCAGTTGTAGCGATTGTGTGAGTCTACAGGCAAGACATAAATATTGAAGTCAAGCTATAAAAATCGCTCTCTTTTTGATCTCTAATCTTTGCAAGTCAAAAAGGGCCCAGCCTTTGCTTTAAAATCCTGAAACACTGATTGAAAACTCTGCCTGAGACACTTTGCTTGAAAAACCTGCCTGAAAACTCTCTCAGCCATTTGAGGCTCTTTAACTCTTTTTACTCAGGCACTGTGAGAGACAGTCATGCTTTCTAATACGTCACTGGAAAGAGGAGATTCAAAGCTTTAAAACAAGGTCCTAGTTGTGTATTTCCTGAAGATGATCATATTAGGAGATAGCCTTGAAAGCAAGTGTTTTGGAATGTTGCTGCTGTGCTGTAGACAGACCTACTCAGTGCAGTAAACAATCATTTTCACACAAAATCTTTACAAAATTTAATAAATAAGAGAAATCGCGATATCAAAGGCACAAGGAATTATTTTCTGATAAATATTTATTTTTCGTGTCTGTGGATCAGATGCACGAGTTGCCATGCTCGCCACAGTACTGGCCATTCAGGCCACATTGAACAGCCCCATCTTGTGCCACATGACTAGGGTGCCAGGGACGAATAATTTGAATAAATATGGTCTCTCTAAAGGAAGTTACTTTCTTAATGTCTTAAAAAAAAAACTTTTCTAAAATAGGATTGTTGTAAACTAACTGTTTTTAAAGTAAAAAAAAATGTACTTCTGAAAGCAGCGTTGGGTCATTTTAATAACGTTCAAGTGTCGTGTTTGTTCTCTGTTCCCAGTTCTTTTCACTTGGGCCCAGTGCATGAATAAAAAATCTTTAAACCACCAGGAGTACTGTTCTTCCTGAGCTTTACCTTTATAAGGCTCGAATGTGACAACCTGATTCAGTATTACTTTATAGCAATGCATCCAATATAAAAGAGATATAAATTAAAATATATGCTTACCTTCCAGTATATGGGAGCGTAGTGTTGCATATATGAAAAATAAGAACTGTCATCAAAAGGCAAAGACGTCTGACTTCGACCAAACAGCAATGAGTTTTTCAGAGACCCTCAGTGCATGGACCATGCCAGCTTGCAAGATCCAGATCAATGGTGGTGAATGGGGTCTTGCTCTGGGCTTATAAACGATTTCCCTTGCATTGAATACATCAGGGGTCCCAATTAAATCTGATCATCAATCTCCCTTGACAGTTCTTATCTTTGCATTAATGATATATTCTAGAAGGATCCGGTTAATTATTTTTAAAACTAATTAGAGTTATAAAAAACATTATGATTTCCATTACATGAGAGTAGATGTTAAAACTTCATGCTGATTTGAATTCGGCTCTCGCCGAGATATGCACCAACTAAGATGTACCTTTACAGTAAACTAATGTGATCCATCTGCATCTCCATCCATTTGCATTTCTTTCCATCTGACGATGTAGATATCCTTCTGCCTGGTCTTGATGGTTGAAGTGTAATGCTGGCTTCAGGGATCAGCTTATTTTGCCTCCCCAGCGCATCAGCATACACAATGGCTGCGATGCTGGCTCCGGGGATCAACCACAGTGCGGTCTCCCCAGTGCATCAGCATGACAACCATCTGGATTGAGCGAAGTAGGGTACATCTCTGGGGTCTTCAAGTGGGCATCTTCCACCCACGGTGTTTTATTGACTAGCCCATGACACCTCAAGAGGGCTCGACAGTGATTCTGGCATCCCAGCATCACTCCCCTCCGTCCCCCACTCAACTCAGCCCAGCTTACTTACCCATACATCAATGTTGCTTTCTTTCTATTGTGCTTGAAATCCTTAGCCAGAATCTTTCCATCTCAACCACAGCCAGTTGCTGCTCCTTTCTGCTGCTTCAGTTAAGTTCTTCACTGTGCGACGCAACTCTTGGCCACTGACTCCAACATCTCTGAGAAACCAGGTTGTAGAGTGTGCCACAAATCCTCGACAACCCACCTCCACTGGGTAAACCCGGACTCTCCATCCTCGCTGTTCCACTTTAGCAGCTAGTTGAGCATACCGAAGTTTCTTCCACTCATATGTCTCATCCACAGCATCCTCCCATGGCACTAACTCTACCAGATGAACAAGGCGTGCTGATCCAGACCACAAGACTATGTCTGGTCGAAGGTTAGTGGTGGCAATCTCAGGTAGAAAAATAAGCCGTTGACCAATATCTGCCAGCATTTTCCAGTTGTCCTGGGCGAGGCTTGGTTTTAACACCTTTTCTTGGTGGTTGCTCTCCTGGATGGAGGAATATTGTCTTTTGTGTGGTCATGTTACGCTTGTCTTCCAATGCTAAGGCCAAACATCGCAGCACCTGGTCATGGCGCCAAGTAAACCGTCCTTGGCTAAGACCCACCTTACATCCTGTCAAAATGTGCCTTAATGTTGCAGGTGATGAACACAAAGGACATGAGGGATCCTCACCCACCCAGAGGTTTAGGTTCTGTGGTGATGGGAGAACATCATATGTTGACATGATGAGGAAACTGATCCTGCTCTGTTCCATTGACCATAGGTCTTGCCAGCCAATCTTGCATTGTTCCACACTCTCCCATCTCATCCATTCTCCCTGCTTGGCCTGGGAAATGGCCTTTATACACCTCATCCTCTCCTCCTGCTTTTGCACCTCATTGACTACCAGCTTTCTCCATTGAGCTGGGGTTGCATTGTGCCATGTAGGAGGAGCTGAACTGAGACTAAGACCCCCTCTTCCATGCTGAACTTGCCCCATAATGTCACCAATTCGAAGGGCAGCCTTTGCATCTTCCACTGCTTTTTTTGCCATCTACTTTCTTTCAGTTTTCAACACAGGTGCTGCCTCCCTTACGCATTTGTCGCGTGAATCTACGAATGTCATTATCCAATCGGACCTTGGCGCACTTAAACTCCTCGGTTAGAGCAGAGACTGGAAGCTGCAGTATTCCTGTACCATAAAGTCCCACTCTGCTGAGGCACGTGGAACTCCCAACCATTTCCTGACATATGAACTGATTAACGCTTCCAGGAAACCTCATACACAGTCAGTGGCCACAGCAGCCTTGGCAGTAGACCAAACTGAAAACACCAGAGTTTCATTTCGCCCGGTAAAGCGCTGCTGTCTATGCTCTTCAACCCTTCAATTGCTTGTTGTCTAACTTCTCCCACACAAACTGTGTCCCATAGATCCCTGTCGTACCATCTCCCAAGACTGTTCACTGGCTTCTCAGACACTGTTGGTATTGCCTCGCCATTAATGTAGAACATGTTATCTACTACTTTACCTTTAATTATAGAGAAGCTCCTTGACTTAGTGGGCTTAAATTGCATTCGTGCCCATTCAATGTTATTGGTTAATTTGCCCAATAACCGATGTACTGTTGTAGTCATGGTTGTCATGTCATCCATGTATGCTTGAATTGGTGGTGGTCGCATTTCAGAAGCCAGGTGCTCTCCTCCCACTACCCATTTTGATGCCCTAATAATTACTTCCATTGCCATGGTAAAAGCCAGTGGAGGAATGGTGCTTCCTGCCATTATTCCAACTTCTAGGCATTGCCATGTAGTGCTGAATTCTGAAGTTGAAAAACTAAATTGCAAATCTCCAAAGTAGGCTTTCACTAAATGTGTTGTCATCGGTACACTGAAAAAATCAAATGCTGCCCAAAGAAGTTCTACGTTTAATAGGGAAAGAGGGAGAAACTGACTGATGCTTGTAGAATCGTTTTCTTTTGGTATAAAGACTCCACCTGCTCTGCGCCATGCTCTCGGTGCAACCTGTTTTTTCCCATGAAACTTTCATCAATTTCCATAGTATTTGAAGAACTCCAGGACCACTCTTGTATACTTTGTACTGAACTCCATTAGGCCCTGGAGATGATGACGCCCTTGCTTTTTTCACAACTTGCTCTACTACTTTCCACTTAGGTGCACAGTCCTCCATTTGGTATTCTGGTGGATTGATAGGTGGGATGTCTGAAGGAATTGACATAGGCTCCTGCCTTTTTGAATCTGTATGTGTTTCCTCCAAATAGCTCTCCAGCTCAAACTTAGATACTTTTAGTGTGCCATTCTTCTCACTGGTGAATAACTTCTTTACAAATTTGAATGGGTCTTTGTAAAAGTTAGTTCTCACACGCTCCTTCTTTTTGTAGCGTTTCCGTAGGCGCTCAGCTCTGCGCAATGTTGCAAGCTTATCTTTTTTTACCCTTTGTAACAGATTGAGTCCCTCCTTCTGACTTTGTTCTGCTCTTCTCCATTGCTTCCTCAGCAACCTCCTTTCTCTAACTAAGCATTCAATCTCCTGCTGCCGTCTAGACTTTCCAGGAATAGTTTGTACTTTTTCCTTCCTTTTTTCAACTCCAAACCTTTCGCTTCCATATGCGTAGATGATGTCCCCAAATGTATCCAGCTTCTTTTCAACTGTTCCACTTAGCCTTTCCAACGCAAAACAGAGATCTGTGTTTACTGTGTCCCACGCAGTTTTCTCACAAGCTCTTGGCCATTCAATTCCAGGCTTGTGCCCGTTGAGGTTCTTTTCTCTCTTACACTGGTTCATCTGACCGGGTTTGCAAGGATCATTAGGTTCATCACTAGTTGTATCGACACAAGTCCTCCTCACATCTATGACAGGGAGGACTATGACAGCATGGACCACATCAGCTTGCAAGATCAAGATCAATGGTGGTGAATGGGGTCTTGCTCTGGGCTTATAAAGGATTTCCCCTGCATTGAATACATCAGGGGTCCCAATTAAATATACACCCTTATTCTGGTACCAAAAGGTATTTCAGTAGTTAATTTTGTTCATTATAAAAAGGCCTTGGAATCAAAACTGCTGACGACCAGCAAGTCCTGCTTCATCTGCCAAAACCTATTTTTTCATGCCCAGCACCGCTGTTACTTGTAAGCAGGTGAAGAAGGGGTCACAGAATTAGTTATATTCCCTCAGCAAGTTTACTGTATGTTGAAGTTATTCAATAAAGTTTACACTTTATTATCTTATCTTTTAATATGTTCTTTCAACAGTTTAACTTTAAATTACTTTATAACATGAATTTCCAATTCAGGTACATCAATATAGCAATCTCTCATAGACATTGTAATTTTATTTTACTCCATTAATCTGTTACGAAGTCATTTAAGTTTTCAGTGGAAGGTCCAGTTATTTTCATCTATTGTTAACATGTTAGAATGTAATAGTTTTATAGTGACTGCACTAAATCTGACCTCTTTCTCTGTTCATACAAAATCCAGCTTAAGCAGGTTTTAAGACATCCTAGCCTTTTGCCAATTTTAGTGTTGATTAACATGAAACACTACTGTAAGCACTTTCTAATACTCATTATTTTAGACCAAATTGTAACTTAATGCAGTAATCTGCCCTATGCTTTTCAATCTCATTTCGTCTTGCAAGGTTCTAATTAATTTCTGTGATATATAGAAAATGTTTATTTTAATATAAACTCTTACCTAGTGTTATCCGAAAGGTATTTCGTTCGTTAATATTAACGAGATCGCTCATTGTAGCGGGGATCTTGGCTTTTAAATTGCTGACCAGCAGAAAAGATCTTCGCTTCATCGGCCAAAACCAATGAGTCATCTCCAACACTGCTTTTACCACAAGCAGGTAAGAACGAGTTTACAAAATTAGTTATTTTCATTCAACCAGTTCACTGTATACTAAAGTTATTATATTAGGTTTCTTATTTATTAAAATACTTTTGTTTTTTCTTACTATAACTGAACCTAGTTCGATTGCTTATGGCATATTAACTCTGTTCCATAGAGTCTGCCATTCTGTTCTCGCTGGATCAGAATGTTTTGAGGCTCTGAAGGGAGGCTTGGAACTTTCAGTAGGTAGGCCTGACCTTTTCATACCAGGATCTCTCTTTTTCAGACCTTACACAGACTTATTCAAAAGGATACAAAATACAGCATCTTACAACATTACTATTAGCAATGTATTTCATTCTATAGCATCCAATCCATACCTACTAAATCAGCTGGTTGCCAACACGATTCAAATTCTGTCCTGGCTCAGCTCAAAGTGTCTCTGCGAACACCACAACAGGCCTGTGCATCCATCGTTTTACATAAGAGGTGTGGGCGACCAGGGTCGTTACTTGATACCTGCAAAAACTTCAATCTTATTAGCTGGGCTCCCATCTCTACATTCTCATTCCCATCGTCAGTGGGCAAACACATTTTAACTGAATCTGGGTCCATCAAAGAACCGCACACCCTTGCAACCGAGGCCTTCCATGCAAAAGGATGTAATGATTTAGCACAAAAGCACAAAAGGGACATGCCAGAACTGTCTATGACAAGTATTACTATGCAAAATCTAATCTTTTTATACAAACGTATTTTTTTTTGGCAGCAGTTGAATGTATTACTGTAAAGGTAAGATAACTATAGTAGTTTGTATTTATGTGATGTTGTGTTTTAAAATTCAATTATTATTTGCAGCTGTATTAAAACCAGTTTTCTAAGGGGAAAAAACATAGTGCATTTTAACTACTTGCAAGAAATAAATAACTATATGATGGGTATGTTGTTTATCAGAAAGGAAACACGTGTAATACAATATATTTGTTAGTGATCAAGTAAGACGCTTGTCACTTTTCGCTGTAGGTTTATTAAACATCTTAGGCTAAGGCCTTATACATATAAAAAATAAATAAATCTATATGAAAAATGCAAAGGCTAACATTTGAAATTATATAGAAAACTGTTATGTTGCAAGTTTAGAAAAAAAACAGCCACATAAAGCTTGTATCCACTGATGCAAATACAAATGCTGTATGACATAAATACAATAATTGCCTTGTCATTTACATGGTCTGTGTTCAGAAATGACTGTTTCCAATGACCAAACTGTGCAGCCATCCTTGTTCTGATGAAAACTGACATGTTTGTGGTAAGTGTATTGCATGAACACAAATACTGTTAAGCTCTGCATCCAGGGCACATATTTTAATAGCATTCGATGATTGCACCTGAAATAAAAAGTAATTAGAAAACAAAATCCATTAGAGCCCCAAATATACATCAAGCCTTAATACAAACCATTCATTTGAAAGCATGCACTTTTTCCAGAAGTTAAGTAAAATTTTATTACTACCAAATTGTTACAAATTGAATGTGTATTAACATAAAGGTGCACATCTATTAATCTAACCCCATTAACAGAACCTCAGTGGGGTCTATACAATTAATTTAAACAGAGATCTAAATTCCTCCACAGTTTATTAATAAAACCAAACATCCAACAATGCATCTTAGTCTAGTTTATTTCAGGTTTTTCCCGAATTTTTCCGGTTTATTCAGAATTTTACCGAGAAATTGCAGGATTTTTTTTTAAACTGGACGTCGTTTTTTACTGATTTATACCCGATTTTTGTCTATTATCCAATATTATCCCAGTACTATTTTCTAGGAAACACACAATAATTTGATTAAAATGCTGTTTTATTTTGACTCCGACATTGTACACAGCACAGCGATTGCCCAAACGTTGGCAAAGTACCAGTTAACTTGGGAAAATGTGGCTTCGACTTGCACAGATTGTGCTTCATCAGACATGCCAGGGATATTAAACCTAATCAAAAACCAGAACTGCTACACATCATATTCCACATGTAAAGAGTGTATACTGAGGTTTTTTCCCCCCGATTTTCACCGATGTTTCAATTAAAAACTTTTTTTTTTTTACCGATTTTATCCCTATTTTAATATATGTAAAATAAAATTACCAGATTTTTTTTTAAAGATAAAAACGGAAAACACAAAACACTACTTGTAATGTATGAAAAACTCAGGATTATTTACGTTATTGCAGTATTTCCAACTGCTGATGCTTAGATGAATTGAAAACAAGACAAAATATTCTAGTACCATACTGTCATTTAGTTGACATGCATTCTGTTTAGGGTTTGCACATACCATCCATTAGACACGGGTAAATAGCAGTTAGGATCAAAATTCTACCATGTCTGCTATCATACTGACTTGTCCTGCTGTCATGAACAGGGAATTTGATAACCGAGCAAAGCCAGTCCTCGTTTAGTAGCAAAAAGAGGTGGTTGTATTTTCTCTTGGCATTTAATATATTTAATAAAAATCATTGTATAATGGATCACATTCCAGTAGACGAACTACACATCTCTATCTATTTAATCTGCTCTGCTTAAGATCTATGGATTCCATTGAGGTTTCTCTGTACAAATCTTAAAACTCATGCAAATGCATTTAAATACTCTTTTCTTGGACACAAGCAATTGACTATTAAGCTGAGGAAAATCCGTAAAAACAGAATTAAGTATATTTTAGTTAATTGTTCAATTGAATTATTTAATCTTTCATCAATTCTCCTATGCACTTGCCTAAGGCAATCAGAACGATAATACAATCTGTGAAAGTATAATAAACAAAAGTCTTATCTTCACTTTTAAACAGGGGGAAAATTATGTTCTCTAAAATACTATTGAACCTCTGAAATTAACAAAAAACATACAGTTAAGGATCTGACTGCACTTTGCCATGATTAATCTATGCAAGGAAATGTACAATACTGAATATGATTTTTTACCCAAATAAAATATTGCTCTTGAAAATGATAATTTCTTAAAGGTTAAAAGTAATATATTTACATAAAAAAACTACATGAAAACTGTCCTTCCTCATTAGTTCATGGGACAGGAGCAAGAGCTGTGTGGAGGAGAACCTCGGGAAATGACAGTAGGAGAGAAGTGCTTTGTGACTTCGGGATTGCTTTGAGAGCACATCGTTTTCCCCTTGGCTCGCGGAGAGCCGCCCTCATGGAGGTGAGACTGAACCAATCGGCCTCTAAGGCTGGGAAGCAACCAATATTTCCTCCAAAGGGAACCTAGAGGTGAGAGACTGAGAAAACAGGAGAGTTATGTTAGATTTGGCTAGGGGATACCTTGGGCTTGCGGATAACCTTCCTGTGGGAGGACCAGGCCTGCGCGGCTGGGCATCTAAGGTTGGGAAGTGAGCTACGGAGACTGTTGCAGAGGTGCAGCGGCAGTTGCAAAGGTGGAGTTGCTAAAGAGAAACTGTAGTGGAGGAGGATGGTGGAAAACAAAAAACGCAAGACAGAGAGCAAGTGAATGACGTGGTGGTGGTGGGGGTGGGGGCGGCTTGTTCCTGCCCCCCGAACCACACAGGGTTACTATAAAACTATTTTACTAACTTTGGAAAATCAGGCCTTTAGTGTCACAATAATTGTAAATTCATGTCACTACCAAAATGATTAGGCAGTAAAATCACCATATGTCACCTTATTGTAATTTCATTTATGGCTGTTAATCGATACTTATTTGTCAATGTGCAAATAGGTAAATTATGTCACACATTACATTTCTGGCTAATTTGCAAGTCACCTTGGATGAAGGTGTCTACTAAATAAACAAATGATAATATAGCACATTCTGTTGCAGTGCTTTGGCTGTGCTAATCCTCGTTGTCATATTTAACCTTCTTATAGTTAAATATCCGTAAACACACACACACACAGTCTCAGTTCACTCAGCTTGTAGCTGGCTTTTTATTGATCAGCTCTGTCCTTCTTACCCAGAAACCCACATATCTAGCACTCAAGCTCCACCTAGCAGCTTTGTGGCAATACTACATTCTCATTTTTTCATAACAATAAATGTACCACTTTTTTTCTTTTTGATATCAATAAACAATGTAGCCAAAATTTTATTTTATTTTCATCATACTAAACAGCTTAGTCTAAATTGTCTTTTAAAATAACAACTGTATTTTCAATATTATTATTATTATTATTATTATTATTATTCTAACATTACAATTGTCCATTGCTCATTTTACATGCCAATCTTTTCTATTTGCATATTAACAAACACATGTTTTAACTTGTTTCATTTCAGCAAGCAGCAAACACCTACACTTTTTTAAACTTTTTTTAAAAATCTTTTTGTTTTACTTTTTACAAAACTTTTCAAATCTTCAGAACCTTCTTTTTTCATGAAACATAATCCTGATATTTCCTGGGGTTTAGTCTCTGCCTTTTTTTGACTGTTGGACTGCTTGACTTCACTCTCTTAATCCTGTATATATTTTTTTGCTTTCCAGACTGGTCTCATTTTGTATTTCACTGTCTTCTGTGTCTCTGCCGATGTATTTGTATATATATATATATATGTTTCTTATTGTTTTTAGCAGAGTTATGTTTTGGCATTCTACCTCTCCATTCGCTTGAGGCTATAATGGTGTGACTGATCTGAGTCTTATTCCATTTTCATTCAGATAGTTTTGAACTCTGGTGTTATGAATTGCAGTCCATTGTCGCTTCCTATTGCATTTGGTAAGCCATGTGTAGTGACCGCTTGATCCAAACATTCAATGATTTTGTCAGTTGTTGTTAGAAGAATAAAAACTTCAAAATATCTACTGTACTAGTCTATGAATACAAGTAAATTATCTCCTGTAGGTAGTGGTATTATCAGATCAAATGGTAATCCTGCCATGGTGCAAGTTGACCTACTAGTTGACAATATTGGCAACTTCTTCAAACACTTTCAGCTTCTTTATCCATGCCAGGCCATCATACTTCTGTTTGTAATCTTTGTTTTGTTTTAGTGATGCCTTGATGGCCTTTGTGTGCCACCATAATTACTTGTTTCCTCAATTTATGTGGCATTACTATTCTGGTTCCTCTGAATACTAACTTTCCCAAAACACTTCATTCATCTTTAACAGCCATTATCAGCCTTTCATTATGTTCTCTGTTTTCACCACATTCTGGTACATCTCTGGGGCTGAGCTAATGCCGAACATAAGTTGTGATGTCTTGAATTTTTGCTCAGTTCAATCTGGTGATATCCCCACATTAAATATAGCTTACTGAATATGCTGCTGTTGTTTATTTCATACAAGAAGTTGTTAATTGTTGGAAAACTCCAGACTGATGCATAGCGAGGCCACCAGAGGTGCATTATGGCTTTTTGGGCCCCTGTTAACTGTAATTCTTTACCGGGTTGCTTCCTTGCTGGTTTGTGTTGGACCAATCATAAAGAAATACACTATTATGGTGTATTAGAACACCAGGAAAAATAATGAAAAGTTACATTACAGTGTATTATTAATACAGTTTAGTGTTGGTATTTACTAGTGAAGTTACATCTTGAGTTACATCTCATCAATGTAACTAAAGATGACATTTAACCACCATGCTAATTCTTCATGACTCTATAGTATTAGAATGGTATAAGTATAGTATTATAATTAATCTCCCCATTAAATCCTGTTTGTAGCTACTATACTGCTATAACCAAACGTTTAGAATTAACTAATGTTGCGTCATAAAATCGAATGAAGCCTTCTGAATAATGTTATATTAACATATTGAATTGCATACCGCTTTGTAGTTTTCCATATACCTAATAGAATTGTATTTTTCAAATTTATATATACTATTCCTCTTCGATTCTGAGTTTTGTATCAGGGTCCACATAATCTTATCTCAGTCAAAACTGTTAGCACTGTCCCTCACAGATAACACCTGAAGGCCCTGATAGCATGCTTGAGAATTCTCAGGGGACTAAAGGTCAATAAAAAAGACTTATCTAAGAAGCACAGAGAAGATTAGCTTGGCTCTTACTTAACAGCTTGCCATCAATTGCAGAGAATTAGCTGATGAAGATTGCCATCCATATCTAAGATCTTTAAATGCATCATTAGAAAAAGAAAACATCAATTTATAAAGGGCTGATGAAAAGCTTAGGAAGCTTACATTGGTCCACAGTGTATTTACTGTCAATGTTTCATCTAGTTTATTTCTAGAATGGTGATATTCAATGCGATAGTTGACATTGGCTTTGTTTACATGCAACATATATATACAGACGTGCTCAAATTTGTTGGTACCCTTACAGCTCATTGAAATAATGCTTCATTCCTCCTGAAAAGTGATGAAATTAAAAGCTATTTTATCATGTATACTTGCATGCCTTTGGTATGTCATAGAATAAAGCAAAGAAGCTGTGAAAAGAGATGAATTATTGCTTATTCTACAAAGACATTCTAAAATGGCCTGGACACATTTGTTGGTACCCCTTAGAAAAGATAATAAATAATTGGATTATAGTGATATTTCAAACTAATTAGTTTCTTTAATTAGTATCACACATGTCTCCAATCTTGTAATCAGTCATTCAGCCTATTTAAATGGAGAAAAGTAGTCACTGTGCTGTTTGGTATCATTGTGTGCACCACACTGAACATGGACCAGAGAAAGCAAAGGAGAGAGTTGTCTGAGGAGACCAGAAAGAAAATAATAGACAAGCATGGTAAAGGTAAAGGCTACAAGACCATCTCCAAGCAGCTTGATGTTCCTGAGACAACAGTTGCAAATATTATTAAGAAGTTTAAGGTCCATGGAACTGTAGCCAACCTCCCTGGGCGCGGCCGCAAGAGGAAAATCGACCCCAGTGAACAGAAGGATAGTGCGAATGGTAGAAAAAGAACCAAGGATAACTGCCAAAGAGATACAAGCTGAACTCCAAGGTGAAGGTACGTCAGTTTCTGATCGCACCATCCGTCGCTTTTTGAGCGAAAGTGGGCTCCATGGAAGAAGACCCAGGAGGACTCCACTTTTGACAGAAAAACATGAAATAAGCCAGACTGGAATTTTCTAAAATGCATATTGACAAGCCACAATCCTTCTGGGAGAATGTCCTTTGGACAGATGAGTCAAAACTGGAGCTTTTTGGCAAGTCACATCAGCTCTATGTTCACAGACGAAAAAATGAAGCTTTCAAAGAAAAGAACACCATACCTACAGTGAAACATGGAGGAGGCTCGGTTATGTTTTGGGGCTGCTTTGCTGCGCCTGGCACAGGGTGCCTTGAATCTGTGCAGGGCACAATGAAATCTCAAGACTATCAAGGCATTCTGGAGCGAAACGTACTGCCCAGTGTCAGAAAGCTCTGTCTCAGTCGCAGGTCATGGGTCCTCCAACAGGATAATGACCCAAAACACACAGCTAAAAGCACCCAAGAATGGATAAGAACAAAACATTGGACTATTCTGAAGTGGCCTTCTATGAGTCCTGATCTGAATCCTATCGAACATCTATGGAAAGAGCTGAAACTTGCAGTCTGGAGAAGGCACCCATCAAACCTGAGACAGCTGGAGCAGTTTGCTCAGGAAGAGTGGGCCAGACTACCTGTTAACAGGTGCAGAAGTCTCATTGAGAGCTACAGAAAACGTTTGATTGCAGTGATTGCCTCTAAAGGTTGTGCAACAAAGTATTAGGTTAGCGGTCCCATCATTTTTGTCCATGCCATTTTCATTTGTTTTCTTATTTACAATATTATGTTGAATAAAAAATCAAAAGCAAAGTCTGATTTCTATTAAATATGGAATAAACAATGGTGGATGCTAATTACTTTTGTCAGTTTCAAGTTATTTCAGAGAAAATTGTGCATTCTTCATTTTTTGTGGAAGGGTACCAACAAATTTGAGCACGTCTGTAAGTCTCACCTTTGACTTTTTGAACAAATTTGTGTAACTAGCAGTTTTTTTCTTCATGTTTTCATTCATGAAAGAAATATTGCTCAATGAATTAGGTTTAAGAGATTTAACTCTATACACAGTGGATCAAGCCTGGTGCTGAGGTCAGCAATAATCTAGGAGACCACTGTCAGTAATTCCCAGCTATGCTAATTTAATACAATTTGGGGTACAATGTGTGACTTTTTTTGTTCTTGTAGGAACCCATGATACATGCTACATAAGGCTAGTGTAACATGAATAGCATCTTATCTTACTGCTATGGAACATAAAAGTCTTAAAGCAATCAGCTATCCAATCACCAAGCATGAAAATAACAAAAGCGTAAAGGATAAAACTTTTAAGCTTTACAAAGAGCTTTTTTATTCACACAGTTGGGCATGTTACTGAAAAAAAGTAATTTATTACCTGTTAATCGTTTCTTCTGAAAAAGGTAATATAATGACCTTACTTATTACTTAATAAAAAAAGTAGCGTGTTATATTACTCGTTCTATTTCTTTCTCTTGTTTTGTTCGGCAAAACAGTTGTTGTGACTATTGCTACTGGTAATTAATTTATTAATTGTGTCAAACTTTTTTTTATGTTTGTAGTAGAAATACATTTCATTTTAGGCATATAAACATAATGTACTGTATATTTCCTGGCTTTCAATAATTTGCAGTATGAAGAGAAAATTATACAAATGTTAGAATTCAGTAAAACCATGAATAGCAAATCAACAATAACAAAACCAAAAAGTTCAATAGAAAACTACAGTCAAACCTGCTCAAGCGACCACCTGGTCTAAGTGACCACTTTAAAATTCCTGCCAATGATATTTGTGCTTTTATTTAACTGTATTAAGTGACCACGTGTCTAACGTGACCAGCGACCACAATTCTCTTACCCAGCAATGGACTCAAACCTATATTAAGCATCCTTACACAGGGCTATTGTTATAAGAAAAATATGGTTTTAAATGGTCCGTCCTAAATTCACAGGAATACGGTAACCATTTTAGCGGTCTTTTATCCGTAATTAATAAAACAACAACGCTCTCTTGTAAAGGAAGAGTGAAAACGTGGAGAAACAAAAGGTTCTCCCCAGATGACAGAATTAAAGTTATTAAACTTGCAGAGACAGTAAGTGCCAGAAAAACTGCTGAAAAATTCAGCACTAGAAAGATGCAGATACAGCATTTTGAAATGGAAAGAACTAGGGCTTGAAGTTTTAGGTTTTTATTTTTGTTCATGTGACCGTGTTTTGAGCCGATTCAATATCTTAATTAAACTGTTAATTACTAAACAAAGTCTCTTCTTTTTACCTTGATGTCCTGATTGGCTTGCTGATTCTGTTTCATCTTCTTCACTATTCGAACTTCCCCCAGATGCTACTTTAACTTGCATTTCGTTCTTGCACTTGCCTGGGAACTAGGTAGCTTCCAATCTGTCAGTTTCATGTTGTGTTGTTCTTTCCCGCTAATTTAACAGAATGTTCTCATAATTAGGATGTAGCAGCTTAAGACTTAAAGGCAAACCGTTAAAAGGAAAATAAACACCAAAACATTCAAGCCATACCTATAAGAGTATGAAAACAATGTGCACAGTAATCAAAAAAGATCTTGTGCTTATGCTGGCATCGGTTTCAGGATGCAATGAATCAACACGTACCTGAAAGGCAGACACAGGCATTGAAATTTGCAAAGGATTTAAAACATTTTGTGTGACCTGAGACAGGCAAGCATTCATTACTTTCGCAAAATAATTTGTTTTGTAAATGCATTATTTAAATGAATGTTATTAAATTACATACTTCCTTTTGTTCATATTACATCTTCTGGCTTTTACAGTGTATGTAAGACATACATAATTACAGGAAAACATGTCAGAGACTGTGAAAGGGTTCTTGCTTGTGGGTACGTGCATTCGCTGCCGAGTGACAGGCAGGAGACCAGACAGGTTGAAATTGACACGCCCTGCAGGCGCGCAGGATTTATTTACACACATACACACAACAGCTCACGTGACACTACCAACCATGGTAGCTCACTGAGTGCATACGGCCAGCGTACGAAAAACAAAATAAAACACAATACAAAAAACTATAAAAAAGGTGCCGTAAAAACGGCGTGCGCTACTCCCTAATGCATGGAGGTCCCGCTTGCTCACCTCGCTATACTTTAAAGGGATCTACCATCCCCGAACTAATCTTTATGTATCAACACAAACCCCGACTCCAGCCGTCGGCGGTTTTGGCAGCTTCTTTGGCTCCGATCTTCTTTTGGCTCCGATCCTGGTTCACCATCACGGCGATCGGAGGATTTCAGCAACTTATTTCTCTCACTATGCTCGGGTAGCGTGGACGACCTTCAGCCCGTTGTCCGTGGCTTTGCAGCAGCCCCAAGGTGAACAAACAGGACCTCTTTATACCTGACGCCGTGCTGGAACACACCTACCCGCTGATCATCCACAGCTGGCAATCACACACAGCAGGCAGGTGATCCCAGGAGCGTCAGGTACTGCAATAAATTAAATAACCATTACACACATTTACACAATATTAAATTAACAATGTATTCACACACAAACCCCCTCTTCATGTGCAGGGCTCCTGCCCTGCTACATACCTCCCCCCTTGTGCAAAGCACAGATGGCCGCCACCGGCCACCTCCCCCCTGGATTGACGCCTCTCTGTGTGGGTGGGAGTTACACCTAGGCAGGAGGGTACATTGGGTCTTTGTGTGGGCCACTCTTTCCATCCCGGTGCCCCCTTAAAAGGGACCGAGGACCGGTGACAAGGGACCCAGGCGGCGTGGATCGGGCGACCGGAGCGCAGGCTGGTGACCAGGCGGCTGCAGCTGCAGGCAGAGGCGAGAGCCCCTGCGACAGTGTAGTGACGTCTGGTTCACCAGGGGGAGCGAAACAGGAGTCTGGGCGAACGACCGTGCCTGGTGGTGCTGCGACTTGGGACCCAGGTCCAGGGATGAGAGGTCCAGACATGACGGTGGGGTGTCTGGGAGCACGGGCCGAGGGAGCTGACCCTTAGGCGCCGGAATGGAGCGCAGGGGTGGAGGTCGGTGCTGTGGTGGATCTGGTCTCCTCGACTCCTCCACCATAGAAACCCGTCGCTTCTCTCCTTCCTCGCTGTCGGGGTCGGCAGCACTTCCTCCTCAGGGTGTTGGACGGCAGCTCCTCCTCCTCCGGCTTTCGGGACGGTAGCACCTCCTTCTTTGGCCCTCGGGACGGCAGCTACTCCTTCTTGGACTGTAGCTCCTCCTCTGGCTCTTCAGACAGACAGGCAGCCACTCACTCCTACTCTGGCCTTTGAGGACAGTAGCTCCTCCTACTTTAGCCTTGGAGGACGGTAGCTCCTCCCCCTCCGGCTTTCAGGGCTCCAGCTCCTCCCTCTGTGGCTTTTCACCCACGTCTCATTTGGCTTCCCTCTCTGGCTCCCTCAGCAGCACCTCCAGTGGCTGCTGAGCGTCACCTGCGGGCTTGCCCTTGTCACCCCCAAAAAATTTCAGGGGTTTGGGGCATCAGCTCTTTCCCCAGGGGTCCTCCCCCCTGGAATCACGATCTCCTCCTTATGTCCCGCCTTGCCTCGACGAAACGCAGCGAATCCCACGCTGTCACCATATGTGAAAGGGTTCTTGCTTGTGGGTGCGTGCATTCGCTGCTGAGTGACAGGCAGGAGACCAGACAGGTTGAAATTGACACGCCCTGCAGG
Organism: Acipenser ruthenus; assembly: GCF_902713425.1. NCBI lineage: Eukaryota > Metazoa > Chordata > Actinopteri > Acipenseriformes > Acipenseridae > Acipenser > Acipenser ruthenus. The sequence goes on from NC_081189.1 coordinate 77,637,583, forward strand.
CGCGCAGGATTTATTTACACACATACACACAACAGCTCACGTGACACTACCAACCATGGTAGCTCACTGAGTGCATACGGCCAGCGTACGAAAAACAAAATAAAACACAATACAAAAAACTATAAAAAAGGTGCCGTAAAAACGGCGTGCGCTACTCCCTAATGCATGGAGGTCCCGCTTGCTCACCTCGCTATACTTTAAAGGGATCTACCATCCCCGAACTAATCTTTATGTATCAACACAAACCCCGACTCCAGCCGTCGGCGGTTTTGGCAGCTTCTTTGGCTCCGATCTTCTTTTGGCTCCGATCCTGGTTCACCATCACGGCGATCGGAGGATTTCAGCAACTTATTTCTCTCACTATGCTCGGGTAGCGTGGACGACCTTCAGCCCGTTGTCCGTGGCTTTGCAGCAGCCCCAAGGTGAACAAACAGGACCTCTTTATACCTGACGCCGTGCTGGAACACACCTACCCGCTGATCATCCACAGCTGGCAATCACACACAGCAGGCAGGTGATCCCAGGAGCGTCAGGTACTGCAATAAATTAAATAACCATTACACACATTTACACAATATTAAATTAACAATGTATTCACACACAAACCCCCTCTTCATGTGCAGGGCTCCTGCCCTGCTACAGAGACAAATAGAAAATTCATAAGTTATGGGCCCTCTTTTAAGAGACCACCTGTTTTTAAGAGGCCACTATTAGACTGTCCCTTGAGTGGTCTCTTAATACAGGTTTGACTGTACATGGTGATAAAGCAGTAAACGTAAAAACAATTACGATTTTCCTGTATGACGTTTTTGAAGTGTATCATCAAATGTGGCCTGTAGGGATACACATTGTTGTTCCTAGTGCCTAGCCTTATTCAAATACATGGCTCTTGATTATTATTGTCGTGCTACACATGGTGCTGAGGAACTAACATTAAAGCAGTCTGGTGCGTTGGGGTTAAAAAAGAAAAGATTACTAATGTAGGTGTACAACAGAGAAAAGGTAACGAGACTAACTTGTTTCTTTTTTGCGGAAAGTAACTGTAATATTATTATTCGCATTAAAAATCTTCGTCTTTCGAACTTAAAAAAACATTTTGGTCAATTTGTGCGGCTTTTTAACCACGAGAAAGCAAATTTACTCACCCTTTTTAGCCATACTATGTTTTGGCCCTTCAGTTGCTATAGTGCTATGTCACATTGTTATGAGAATGGAGAGAGAATTTGGAGTTTCTAAACTACATACAAACCAAGCCGTTATCTATTTTATGCCACTGTAGAAATGGTAGGTGGTACTGAAGAAATAGAAGTTTGCTGACCATAGTAAAAAAAAAAGAGATTGGCTTCATAGAACACTTAAACCTGCCACATGCAAATGACTGCTTTCAGATTCACAACAACTGTTAGTCAGAATAAGTTCTAATTAAATCTATATGATACCAAAGAAAATAGAAAAGAGTGGGGTACATATAGGACATCTCAATTAACACATGGTCCCCTCAGCCCCCATGGGAAAAGTCACCATTTTGTCTGACCATTTTCCACAAAAACTGATATCGAAATGTATTCTTCACCAATATTTTACTGAATGAGGCACTGGTTATAAAGTGCTAAGGTTTGTTAAATGAAACAGGAAGCAGTAAATTAAGGAATGCAATGTAACAGCTTCTGGGTACAGACTTCAGACTCCCAAAGTCCTAACATTTCTGGTTTAAACTTACCTCTCAATGTCTGTTCCAGTTTTACTCCTTCAGTAGGAGTCCAAACAGCGGCAGCGTGGAGAGCGGCAACGTGGGAGAAGTGCTTCAAGGAAAAGTGCAGAGCAGTTTAGAAGTAGTAAGGAGAAATTAAATCTTTAACTGCTTTAAACCTTTGCGGTCCTATGTCGGACCAGGTCCGACATTACAATTTTTCCTTTCCGGTCCGATCAGACGTCAAGCACTAGTCGTTTTTTCTCCGGAAAAAGCAGAGAAAACCTTTCAAAAGCAGAGTGAGATCGATAGGAGCCGAAAGAAGCTGAAAAAAGGGGGTGGATCTGAGCAATTCACATAGTCCCTGCACCACAGAGATAACACGGAAATAAACAAACACGATAGCTGCTTCTGCATCCAGCGCTTAAAGAATATCACAGACATTTGCAGAACTTTTTGAGATGTTATAGTAATAAAATAATGACTTGAATCACATTATTGAGGAGTTTGGTGATAAAACAAGTGATCAGGAGATGATTTATCAGTATGCACGACTATAAAGAGGTATGTCAAAAATAAAGTGAACAAGGGGTGGGGCGGGGCTGGAGATGCAGTATTGAGTGTCCTGTTGATATGCAGTGCCTTTTAAACCTGTTTTATTGTGAAAAAAATACTTTTAAACACCGTGTGTAAAAATAAATTGGATGTGACGTGCCTCAGAGGCACTGAATAATGGACTCCTAAGGGTTGAGTTCTGCTATGAACCTGCTTTCAACTGAGTTTCAGCTTGTTATCAGAAAAAGACATGCAGCTGTTAGAATTGAAGATGAGGTATTTTCCCAGTTTACTGTATTTTCTGATTAACCCATAGCGGTCCTGGAGGAAGTTGGAGGTTCACTCCATAAGCACCCGAACTGACCTCAAGGGAGGGGTAATACTAGTCTCTGAGGTAACCTCAAAGCTGGGGCCTGTCTCTTGTGTTAGCTCTTAGACCTCTGTCTCTTGCTGTACGAAGGAGTCCTGTGGCAATGTGCCCCGCCCCTGTGTGCATATTATGTGTTGTATGTTGCGTGCGTGTGTTAATGTTGGTGTATAGTCATTGGTACACGGGATATAAACGGGTCTGTGTTTCACGTGTATTTAAAAAGTGTAGATTTGTATTTAGGCACGAGGAGGGCACAAATCACTTCACGTGCTGGTTAAATGTAATATGTGAGCACGGGGTTGCACAGAATTAATTCACGTGCTGGGATTCAAGTGAATAATTAATTAGTAATTGAATCCCAGCACAACAGTATATATAGACACATTTTCTTCCACTCGGGGTTGGGTGTTCGCTGAGTGGAGAACGGGATTGGAGACGCAGGTAGTAATTGTTAGAATAATAATAATAGTAAAAATAGTGTTTTTACTCACCGTGTTTGTTTGTTTGTCTGTGCATCCACCGTTTGTGTGTTAGTACGTTTTGTTTGTCCTTTTGTTTTGGCTCGAGTGCCGTGTCCTGTGTTTTTGTTGTTTCAAACCTTTTATTTTCTGTTCTGTTTATTAAATGCTGAGCGCAATCACGCGCCCAGCTTCACCAAACCACATCTCTCTGTCTGTTTATTTCCTGCATCTGGTCTGACGCCACCCACTCCAGCCGTCTTTGTGACAAGTCCCCATCCCAGGAATCCGCGATTGAAATCGCGTCCTGTTCCACCTCGCTAATCTCTCTGAGGCGTCCGGGTCGACCACCAGCAGGGGGAAGAACCTGCTGCCTGACCATGGTACTCCAGAATCTGAGCCACCTGGCTCTTCAGTTCGGAAATGTCCTTAGCCTGCTTTGAGTGCCTCGCCTGCTAGCTCGATGGGCTAGAGCCTGTGCGCAGGGTATGCTCTGCGACAGGCTCGAAGGCAGGTGGAGGACGGGGCTCCCAACGCTGCAGAGGGCTCAGATGAGCTGGCTGTACACCCGTAAACTTTGTGAGCATCCTGCGCAGGGTCAGTGAGTGGGACACTGCTCAAATTGAGCACAACGTCTCATCTCCTAAGGCAGAGGAGGCGTGCTGCATACCCAGGCACCTGACACAAAGGAAGTGTTTGTTCTGTGGGGGAAGCATCCCACCGGAGGACGTGCAAGGGTGGAATTTAGACATTTCGATGTGCCGGGGCTAAGCACCGATGCATGGAGCGTCTGAGCACTAAGGGTGCCTAAGCACAGAGGCGTCGAGGCTCTGGGGCACCAAGCGTCAATTACCGAGGTCGCTGAAGCACCGAGGCTCTGAGGCACCGAGACACCAAGGGCTGCGAAGCACTGAGGGTACTGAGGACACTGAGGGCACCAAGCACCGGGGGCGTAAGCACCAAGGTTACTGGGCCGGGTGTCTAGTCTGGACCGCGTGCAGTCACACAACCAGGGCAGAGCATAGCTTGCAGCGGTGTGGAGCACTGCCCACAGACAGTACCAGTCTAGACTGCGTGCAGTCACGCAACAGCAGCAGTGCGTAGCATACAGCGGAGTGGAGCACAGCCTACAGACAGTATATACAGAAAAAGAAAGAGAGAGAGATTTTTTTTTTTTTTTTATTAAAACCCAACGTACCGAGGTGTGTGGGTCAATGTATCCGTGGAGTCTACTCTACAGTGGGCTGGAATCAGACTCACTAGAGGAAACACATGTTGTTTTTATTTGTTTTTTTTTGTTTTTTAGCAGTGAAAAAACAAACACACTCACTCACACACAGCAGAAACTGAAGGGTAGGGTTTTATTTATTTATTTATTTTTAGGCCACACACACAAGCCGAGTCAGCCCAGCAGCTTCGACTCAACAGCGGGTGCTGCAGAGCCAGGTCCCGGTCGAGGAATACGTGCCTTTTTTTCTCTCTTTTAATCATTTTAGCTGCAAAAAGCAGAGAGAAATACCCACAGACACCAGTTTGTTTTTTTTTTTAAATGGAGCGCAGTTGCGCAACGTTTCTAGCTCAGTCCTCGGAAGCAGAGTTTCCAATTTCGGGGAAGTGGCAAGCAGACTTATAAACTGCAGGGGAACTAACAGAAAACTCATGGTGAGAGCTCTTTCACACAGACTCAATCACGCAACTGGAGAGGTTAGTTTATACCTACCTGATTGTGAGAAGCAAAAGAGAACATGATCTCTGTGGAGTGACTACTTCTTCCCTCGGTAGGCAGGGCTGAGGATGTCACTCTCCAGAGGGTTATCGGCAGCTCTGGCATAAAATGCTTAGTAAATACCTGACCTGTGGCAGGCATATCCCAAAAGTGTGGTTGTTGGTCGTCTTTGAATTGAAAGGGAACTTGAAACTGCAAGCGCAAGTCAAAAAGGAAGTTAGAAAGGCCAAGAGAGAGATAGAAATGAATTCCAAAAAGTTTTTCCATTATTATAACAGCAAAATAACATTCAATGAGGAAGTAAAATGTCTAAGAGATACAAATGGCAGCATCAAAGATGAAGAGAAAAAAAATTAATAAATATATTAAAAGATTACTTTTCACAAGTTTTTACAAAGGAGGATATGGACAAAATGCCCCACATGTCAACCTGTTCCTATCCAGTCTTAAATAACTTTACCATAACAGAGGCAGAAGTGTTAAAGGGACTAGGAGCTCTTAAAATAAACAAATCCCCTGGATGAGAAGAAATGGAAGAAGTTATTTACAAACCGCTAACTAAGATCATGCAACAGTCTCTTGAACAGGATAAAAACAATAATAATTGGGCATTCCAAATTGAAAACCGGGGTTATAACCATTGGCAACGACTAAATTAGAAAAAAAATAATAATAACTGTTGAAATGATTGCTGTATAATAAAATGTTATTCACTTTTCTGTTGAATTGTTCTGACTGTGGTTTATTTGATGAATCAACAGTTTTTTGTGGATTCGTAGTACAAACTGTGGATTTGTTAATCAGCAAAATGTCGGCCCTGCACTCCTCTTCTCTTCAAAGCCACACAGCCACTATTAGTTTGAAGATCCTTAGAATGAATCAATCAAAAGATCAGGGTTGGGTCCCCGAGTGGCTCATCCAGTTAAAGCACTGCCACTAGGAACAAAGGATGAGTCATACAGCTTGGATGGCGCCAGTTCGCGTCCGGGCGAGGCATCACATTGGCTCTGACGCTCCCGGGGTGGGGGATGGGAAACCGGCAGGGATTGCTTCTCCTCATCGCGCAACAGAGAACCTTACTGGCCAGACACCGAGCACATTCAGAGTGGATCAAAAGCAGGGCTGGACTCTGTTTTCCAGGATCGACAGCCCGCCCACCTCTGTTCTGGATTGCTTGGCGTAAAGATGTAAGGGCTTTAGGCTTGTGAGATTGGAGGACGTTCACACGCCCTTAGAATGTCTGTGCTGGGTGGGAACTCGCTGCGGTGAGGAGAAAAAACAAAACATAACTGGACATTCCAAATTGGGGAAAAACAAATGCAAATAATAATTGGTCACTCTAATATAAAAAAAATACATAAAACAACAGAGGACATCACAGAAACATTTTCATTCTGACAAATCCACAGTCAGTTCTTTGACGTTAAAAACACACCACAGAAGGAAGCTTGAATGAGGGGGAGGGGTATTCAAATCATTACTAAGTCTCAGTCTGGATTAATATTAAAGTATTATATCACAACAATTGTATTTCAGAATAAAATAAAATTAGAATTTAGTGTTTCTATTGGTTTTCAAGTAAACTACAGTAGAGTACATTTGTTATATTTTTTTCATAATCTTTCTAATTATTACCATTGCTCTAATTCATGGTACTTACATATTAGGAGGACTGCATGTGTAACCTCTGTCCAAGCTAAGAAGACGACTGCTTCTTTTTACCCACTTAACCTAAAGTACCGATGTTACCAAGCTATTGAACCCCGGAGGCAAGGGCTTAGTAGTGAACACTGAAGCATGAATAGGAGAACTAGCAGCATGACTACTTTCCTTCCTAATACAGCAGGAGCACAAATGCCAGTGCAGCACTCCCAGTGGGTCCTCAACCAAGATCAATGACTTACATTGAGTGTTATTCAAACCAAGCTTGCATGGTTCACCCTGAACTTTAAATGGCAGTGCTTTTAACAGGTGAGCCACTGGAGACTCCAGTCTCTGCTTATTTCTTAAACTCAAAGGAGCCTTCCATAATTAAGTCAGTAAATCGTCAAATTAAACCATCCATTAATTTCTCTATGTGCTGATAAGAGTGCAGATGATTGAAAGGCTGTAAATCAGTGGCTGGTGAGTAATGATCTGATCTGTTTGCAAATTTGAATACAATGAGTGTGAAAAATCAGCAATGAGACCTGTCTGAAGATAACATATTAATATTCATAAAGCCATTCAGTGCCAATAGTCTGACTTGAAATAATTTATGATTCAGTAGCTGAAGCATAGACAAAAATGATTTGATGCAGGTACACGTCAGTGAGCACTGACAAGATAATGCAACCAGTTGTTTGAATACACTGAAATTAGATCTGTCAACCTTCCTTCAGTGTAACTCATTTTTTAAATATTGTGACAGGCATTTCACAGATGTTAGCAAAGTCAGAGCATTTTAACTGCCTGTGTATCTGTCATTATGCTGGGATGGAAATTACTCAGTGGGGCAAAAACTATTTAGGTTGAATTTCCTTTTGTTTTCATCTTTCTGCTTCTCCCATACAGTCCTGCCATGTTATAGAAGACAGATGAGTGCATTTCAAAAACACCCAGATAGTGATAAAGGATTGCTGTTATGGCATAATGGCACACTCCTAAGCTTACTGTGCACCCTTCCTTTAATATTTAGTTTGTTTGTCAAAAATAATGTACACAATGAATCAAACTTAAACAAAACAAAAGTTTAATAACTAAATAGAAAGGTCTGCTGACACAATCCCCAAACTAGTCCTTGTCCTGTGCAGGAGAATTAAAGAAGTCTGACCCCTGGTTTCACACTCGGTGTTCAGATCTTTGGTTTCTTTTCGTTTCTATCTACTTACGTATTGGTGAAGGGCTTTGTTCTACCCCGCACAAGCGGTTCCTTTTTGTGGCATGACGCTCCTCTGGGACACGCTCACCAGCCAGTCAAGAAACCACAGCCCTTTCAATCATTTGCTGCAATTCCTTGTAAACACAACACAGCTGTCAGTGCTGAATCATTTAAAAAAAAATTAAAGAAATGCATGAAAAATATATTTTTATCTGTTCCATTATTACAACTACCACAAAGAATAAAACAGTCTGCAGCACTGATCTACAGTCTACCTTGAGGAATTATATAGAAAACTGTTCATTACATATATATATATATATATATATATATATATATATATATATATATATATATATATAATGTCAAAGCTCTCAAAACTGTGAGTAGGCAATCATTACAGTTGTAAAATGTAAGATGGTAACTTGAACATGGAATGGAGCTTAGGTGAAATTATGTAGGGCTACCCATTTGAACTACTAATCCGTCTCCCTATTTAAACCCGTTATTACCCATCCATCGCTTCTCAGAGTGGTCTGTTGGGCCTGCTTGCCACAGTCATCAAACTCTCTCTGCACCACTGTCAGCCGGCCCTACTGCATCACGGACCCTGGACAACCACCCTGGATTATGCACAACCTATTAACAGTGCAAGCAGTATTACCGTATTTGCTCGAGTATAAGTCGAGCAATTTAAACCCAAAACACTATCCTGAAGTTGGGGGGGTCGACTGATACACAAGCAAATGTAGCGTCAGAAGGGGTCATAATATCATTCTGTGTAAGAAAGAAACAGAATTGAAATATACAGAGGGGAATCTTAAACCATTCTCTGTGTCTTCTTGGTTTCTGGTCACAAACTCCCCCACTGACAAAGACTGCTTTTAAAAAGAGTCATAAACTAACTGCTGAACAAATGGCTTATCTTCACGATCGTTGAATGACAATTTCGGCGCCGCAAGCCAGACAGTTCTGGGTGCTTTGACACCTAAGATAGGAACCAGTCCATCTCATAAATGCAGCTGGCCGGGGGTGAAGCAAAGAAACCAATTGAGAACAATGGGCTTTCTCTGAATGAGAACAACCAATAAGAAACACCCCACGTGGACTCGGGCACAGCCCAAAATAACCAAACTAACCATTCACAGGGTGGAAGTCAGGACAACAAAACCAGCCGTGCGACTTTCAGAAAAGAAGGGGTTTGCCCATGACAGTGTTGGAGTTCGGAGGAACGAAAAGGAAGCTAAACTGCTCTCAAGAAGGTTCCTGAAGTCATAGGAGCATAAAGTGCTCAAATTCACAGAAGGCAAGGAAGAACCAATGTTCTGTAGAGTGGCTAAAATCAGCTTTGAAGAGAGCCGTAGCTGTTTGCCCTACGAGAGACTGAAACAGTATTCAACATATCTAATATTAAATACTTTATGACTCAAGAAAGTAACTGTAGTAAATGCTATCAAGTTAGTAGATAAACTGTTCTAGGAATAGAATATAACTTCCTGTTTTAGAGTGTGTAAGAAATGTATTTTGTTTGCTGAAATGTGTAATTCAAAGGAGTTGCCTCATAAATGCACAGAATTTGATCATTGCCCCATTTCTGAGTTAATCTGAATATAGAATCAACTGAGGTTGATAACATATTAATAGTTTGGTACATCACGTCTAAACTAAATTAACCGTTGTAATCATTTGACTATGGAACCAATGAACTCTACACCTGACGTATATCTCTAACCAATAGCCTTTCCTTTCTCTAATATTAGAGCTCCACATAGTTTTCGGCCTTGTGATTGCCCAGGAAGCCCCGAACCACTACGACAAAGCTGTTCCAAGCCGCTTTCTCCTTACTAGTGAGCTTCTTGGGGAATTCATTGCACTCCAGGATCTTCTTTATCTGTGGTCCAACGAAGACACCGGCTTTGACCTTTGCCTCAGACAGCTTAGGGAAGAAGTCTTGAAGGTACTTGAAGGCTGCCGACTCCTTATCTAGAGCTCTGACAAATTGTTTCATAAGGCCCAATTTGATGTGCAGTGGTGGCATCAGCACCTTCCGGGGGTCCCAGCCGTACTCATCATACTTCAAGGCATCCAGCAAGGTCTTGATGCTGTTGTAATCCTCTTTGAGGTGCACCGAGTGAGCCAGGGGAAGAGACGGGTACTTGTTACCATTATGGAGCAGCACGGCTTTGAGGCTCCTGGATGAGCTGTCAATGAAGGACAGTATAACGAGAACATGATGGGAGACTACATTTGGGGGCTGATTCGTGAAAGTGATTTACAGTATAATCATAAATCTTGAAAAACTACTTTACTTTCTTAAACATCAAGTCTAAAATGAATTAAGGATACAATTGAGCCATCCTGAGTGGGCGACCCACCCAGTCTCTGCAAACAACAAACAAGTGGACTTTGGTTTGTCTTTTACTCAACATGGCTGATGACTAAACAGAGATGACTAAACATGTTTATATATATATATATATAACCAAGGCCCATGCCTCATAGCAGTAGCCAGCTATGAGGCATAGGCCTCGGTTAAAATCATACTAATAATTATTTATTTAGGCCCTTTTGCCTCGAAAATTGATAAAATCAGCTTTAATCATACTACACGTAGAGAAAATAGAGACAAACAGTGAAATTCGTAGTTGTAATTATATGCACTTTGTAACTGAGGGTCAGATTTAAATTGAGGAATAGTTGAGATTGCCTGCTGTGCTGATCTGCCTGTCTGGGCTAAACAAACTAAGCTGATTCTTATTTGTTAATTAAGAATGTCTGTCTGAAAGCCAATATACAATTTTCTTCCTATAAAGGGTTAAGAAGTGCGACACCTGGTGGATATGAGGTGCCATGACCTTCCCCCATGAAATGAATTGTTACCATAAACCATGGAACATTTAATATATAACATGTTTAACATGCTTATAACTGTAATTTAGTTAGTTATTTTTTTTTTCTATACATGTTACGAATCTTGAGATATATCTATCTATCTATATATATATATATATATATATATATATATATATATATATGGAGGAGGGGTAGCCACTACTGTGTTAATGACACACATTGCTTGTGTAAAATGAATCATCATTCAAATTCTCTAAACCAATGAATGGTCTTGGATTAGCTTCCTGTTTTAAGGGGAAGTGATTGGATCACCAAGGTAAACTCCTCTTTGGGCGCTATATTTAAAGCGAAACAAGGATTAACTTGTTCTCTTTATCTTGGATTCGGATTCATCTCACAATAAAGTAACTACTGAGCCATCGCTGGAATGGGGCTCCATTCAAAGTGCCGTAATGCTGACATCATCCCAAGATGTCGACTCCACATCCAAGTGCAACGTTCCATGTTTCAAAGAAGACCAACTGCATTCCAATTTTGTTTTTCAACAATGACCACATCTCCAGAATAAGTATTACGTTTCAAAGACTTTAAGATTCAAGTAAAATACTATATGTTTGTGTAGCAAATATCTACATGTAAAACATTGAATTATTATTATTTGTTTATTTAGCGGACGTCTTTATCCAAGGTGACTTACAGAGACTAGGATGTGTGTCACTTACAACAACGTCTCGCCTGAAAGACAGAACACATGGAAGTTAACAATGAGTCAATGAGTTAGCTGGGATTTGAACCGGGGACCACCTAGTTACAAGCCATTTTCTTTAACCACTGGACCACACAGCCTCCTATACAACGTAACACTTTGCTAAGATTAAAAATACAAACAATTATACTTTGATGAACAATTGAAACAACATAAGAACTGATGATATTGTGCGCAGTTGAAAACAACAACTGTGAGCGTTGGAACCATTTCAACATTGATTAGGTTTATCTACAAGTTTTGAAGTAACTGAATTAAAACTTAATACGAAAGGCAATTGAAATTCCTTCCTAACTAAACTTGTGAAACAAAAATGCAGTCTTCATTCCAACACAACCTAGTTACTGTAAGTAATGTGCACAAATCCTGCATGCACGTGTACATAACCATACGAAAATATTTGTTAAAATATTTTATTCCTGCTTGTGTCTATATTTATAATTCTGGTTCATAGTGAGACTGTCTTGAGGCACACTGATTGGTTTATTAAATCTTTCCAGAATCGCTGTCATATCATTGAGTGTTTTGTATTCTGATTTCCACGAATGCACCTCATTGCTACAAAATGGCATGTAAACAAATGGCAAAATGCGCCGCTGTTTCTCTTGCTACAAAAAATTGGAAATTGCTTGAGCGCTTGAAAAAAAACTGAATTAGACACAAGTTGCTGAACAATTTGGTGTTTCCTGAAGTGAGTTTAGTTGTTGAAAGGAATGTGTACAACGTGTGAGCTACAGTAATGCAACTGTAACATTGGAATATGTCTGCATCCAGCGGAATTATAACTGTATAGTTATTTCTTCACATCTGAACCCCAACATTACAATGTGATAGATACGCGAGAGGTAATGGGGCGTAAAATTAAATACTTCTCACAATTCTCGGATTCAAAATGCATCCAGAGTTCTATCTAAATTGTCTGAATCCAAAATGTGGACATCCTCACTTCAACACAGTAAGTTAACGTTTGTACAGGTACTGGTAAAACATACATGCAATGTATTATACAAATTGAAAATTAATGCATTTTAAGTGTTTTGATTTAAAAATAAATAAATAAATATGAAGGGTAGTGAATTAGTGAAAGGTTATTTCAGTAAAGTAAGTACAATCTACAGTCAACATGGCATAACCAGGAATTATCCAAATTACAGAATTGTGGAATATGAGGGAGTACAGTACTTTTAACCACCATCACCTGGGGAAGGCTAGTGCGCCATCGCCTTGGGAGGCTAGTTCGCCACCACCTGGGGATGCCTGCTTGCCATCACCAGGGGCTTTGTTGTGTCCAGAATATTCTGGGTCTGGAGCCCAAGAGAAGGGAGCCGCCAGCTACAAAGAAGGTGGGAGAGGTGAGGAGACCACCTCCACCGACAGTCGCTGCACTGCCGGAGTACGCAGCACTGCTGCCACTGATGGAGTGTCCCGCACTGAGGGCAGAATTACCACTGCCAGTGCCAGCACAACTTCCAGAGTGCACCGCTGCGCTGTCAGCATTTCCGCGGACAGCGTTTCCACTGGAGGAGGACCTCGGCAACATTGGCAATGGCAGAATTACCATAACCAGGATTGCCACCCGTGGGCCCATGGGTACAGATGCATGTTTAAACCTGCAGCTCTCTGGTGTCTGAGTCTCTTCCTGATTAGAAACAGCTACCTTTTGTTGGAAAGAATGCTAGCAGGCCAATCACTGTTGACCAATCAATGCAGTACATGGTGGCAGTTCTGCTGGTGTCGAGGAAACATTTCCTACAAAAGGCAACTGAAAAATGTAGCTATCACAAAAAAGCAGTTCACGTTTCTGGTAGCTGTGAATTTGGTGCCTTTGGGTTTCTGATCGCATCATCAATTCCAGATTTTTTAAATCCATTGATGGAAATGTCCGGTCTACTTTTAATGTTTTCAAGCAAATTGGCTTCATCACTGCCATTTTCTTATCCATTTTGACATCAGACACATTCTTTCCCTTGTTCAGTGCTACTTTAACCTGTTCTGTATACAGTACTAGTCTGCCAGAGGGCGGGATCGCTATGACCACTGTATGCAACCCTCTGATTGGTAGAGGTATTATTGGCGATCCAATTAAAACCACCAATAAAGCCAAAATAAATGATCCCTTCGTTATACGGTATAGCCTAGGTTAAGATGTGTGCTGTAATTAAAAAAAATAAATAAATAAATCCTGAACATTCTAACGCCCTCCCAGGATACAGTACAGACTCCCCAGTTTGAGAACCACTGATCTAAACGACAGACTAGATCGTTGTCGCTGTGCCCCAACCTGTGTAACTTGTTGTTTTATTGATTTTCAGTTTCCATTAATATGATGCTTCAAAACCATAAAAAGGCAGAAAATAGAAACAGGGCAATGCACAACTGTGTAATACAGCATGGAAAGTACCACCAACACAGCAATAAACAT